>NW_005370716.1:731768-748985 GCF_000412655.1 Myotis brandtii
GGAGGACCCCCCCCCCCCGAGTGCACAAATTTTTGTGCACCTGGCCTCTAGTATTAAATATGCTGATATTGATATTCTAAATATGAAAATAAAAGTCTATATGGAAGCTGATAAGGAATTTGAAGCAAATAATTATTTTTCCACTCCATTGATGTGGTTTGGTTTTTGTCATCTGTAAAGCAGTTGCTTTTAGGAGGTGCATTAGTGGCTAGTTTTTAGCTTTAGTTTTCATTAGCAGTAATTTATTAACTGGTAGCCCACTGTCTTCAGAGATTAATTAATATGTTTTGATATGATTAATTTATCACTCATAGAAAAAAGTTAACCACCTGGAAAAAGTGACAAAATGTAGCTTATTATGAAGCCCTTCACTTAAAACCTCATTAAGTACCAAAATAGAATTTTGTTTGATAAAAAGGAATTTTATTAGAAGACTATCCATGTCTATTTAAATTAATAACAAATTTATAATTTATTGAAGCACAAGTCTATGGCAGTAGTTGCTACTTTGAGTTTTTCCTTTCAGTGAAAGATGTCATGTATATCTGCCCATTTATGGGAGCTGTGAGTGGAACGCTGACTGTGACGGACTTTAAGATGTACTTCAAAAATGTAGAGAGGGTGAGTTTTTAAAAGTATGTTTTATTTTAAAAAACACTTCAGAAGCGAGTAAACAATAAAGAAGAAAGTAAGAAGTGCCCTGAAATCCCATCACCCTGAGAGAACCAGGTGAGTTTTAAGATGTGCACATTGACAACCAGATTTTGTATCTTGAGAAAAAAGCTGTTAAAGTAGCACTTATACCTAGAGGGGAAGTTTGTCATCTAAACATCTTCAGAAAACATGTTATAAATCAGACTTCAGTTTCTTAGCTGGGACAAAGAGGAAATGTGAAGTAAACAAATAAGTTTTAAGCCAGGGAAGACTTACAATATGAAAACTCTGTTGACTGACACTAATAGGCATTCATCTTAATTTGTAAACTCAGGACCCACATTTTATCCTGGATGTTCCCCTGGGAGTGATCAGCAGAGTTGAGAAGATTGGAGCACAGAGCCATGGGGACAATTCTTGTGGTATAGAGATAGTGTGCAAGGTATGGTACCAACACTAGTAAGACTGCAAGAGGCAGTCAGCTGGGAACTTTTTCTGACACAATTTTCCTGTTCTTTGGACAGTCACAGTAATTTGTACTGTTAGTAACTCAAATGTTTTAGGACAGAAACCTCTTTAAATCTTGTATCAACCAATTCATACCATTATGTAAGCCATTGAAGTAAACCTTTTCTTTCTTATTGAAGTATTCTAATTAGCATGGACCTGTAACCTACATGCTGATATTATTTGTTACATTTCAGAGAAATCAAGTGGAAAGCAGAGATCCATATTTTCCTAGTTTGTTGTTTTAAGACTAATCTTCAGAACAACGGATGGTCAAAGACTTCCTAAAGGGACAACAGTACAGTGACCACTGAGCAATGTGGGGCTTAGGGGCACCAACTGCCTGCACAGTCGAAAATCCCCATATAACTTTTAAAAAAATATGTTTTTATTGATTTTTAGAGAGAGAGGAAGGGAGAGGGAGAGAGAGATAGAAACATCAATGATGAGAATCATCTATAGGCTGCTTCCTGCATGCCCCCTATTGGGAATGGAGCCTGCAACCCAGGCATGTACCCTGACTGGGAATCGAACCGTGACCTCCCGGTTCATAGGTTGATGCTCAACCACTGAGCCAGGCTGGCCGGACAGTAAGTCTCTCTTCACCCCTATTGCAGTCCTTGCAGGCTCCCACTGTTATCAATTTTCATAGATACCCTCTGCACATAAGATGTATGTATAATCTTTGAAAACATTCTGCCCTTTCCATTTCCCCTTAACAATGTATCTCGGAGCTCCTTGACATCAATACATAGCGAGCTGAGTCTCGTTTTTAACAGCATTCTAGTATTCCATTATATTCTAGTCAGCTTCTATTGACAGACATTTAGGTTAGTTCCATCTTTTTGCTGTTGTTATACATATCACAATAATAACTTCCTCATTTCCAAATTACTCTACCTTAAATTTGTTTGTGGCCATAATTATTTTTTAATTTCAAATAATGTTAAAGAATAGTGATAGTTTTGTGTTTACCAGCAGTGGTTTTAGAAGGTTGGGGGACACTGCTCAAACCAGTCCTGGGAAGAAATTGCCCCATATGAGCCACCTCACAGGAATCGCTCCTCCCCACTTTCATTTGAGCTTTTGGACAGCAGCTTGCATGGTGGGGCATTTTAAGAAACTGATCTTAAGAAAGAGCATTATCGTTTTTGTAAGGAAGTCACTGAGGCGGTAGTCTCTCTGTGACAGAGTCCTTGCTCTGAGTTCTGGGAAGGAACCTCTGTTGCATTTCTGTTTTATGGAGGGTTCAAGATCTGTAATTGATTCTTTCAATAGTTTAAAGCTCACCATTGATTGGGTGTCTCATATCTTTAGGAAGTAAATGTGCAGGTCTTGATGTACTAACTTTATTCTTGATTCTATCTGAAGATTTTTTTCCCCAACACATGCCCTCTGTTCCAGTTTCCTCACTTAATTTCCACACTGGGCTTGGCCTGTGTGGCTCAGTGGTTGAGTGTTGCCCCATGAACGAGGAGATCACAGTTTGATTCCCACTCAGGGCACATGCCCAGGTTTGGGGCTCAATCCCCAGTAGGAGGAATGCAGGAGGCAACCGATGGATGGTTCTCTCTCATCGTTGATGTTTCTATCTCTCTCTCTCCCTCCCTCTCTCTGAAGTCAATAAAAACATATTTTTAAAAAATAAAAAGAAATCTTGTTGGAGGTGTTTTTGTTAATTGCCTTTTGTTAGTTGGAGCAAGATAAAGTATAACATGAGAAATGATCAAAAATATTTTATTGATCTCTTATAGCATGGTTATGACTAATAGGTACTCAATACACATTGAATAAATGAGTTTTGCTAATTGTTTAACAGGATATGAGAAACTTGCGACTTGCTTATAAACAAGAAGAACAGAGTAAACTGGGAATATTTGAAAACCTCAATAAACATGCATTTCCTCTTTCCAATGGTCAGGTAAGTACACCAATATAAACCTTTTTGCATTCCTTTGTGAGGGTCCAAAATTTCATGCTTAATTATTCCTTTTTTCAGAGGTTGCCTTTATCTGTTTTCTCTCTGTTGGTCACTAATATTAGAATATTTAAAATTCAGCAGTTCTGTGTAATGATTAAGAAAGCTGCATATTTGGTGCTTCAACATTTACAAATTAAAAGAGGAATCTTAATACATTCAGCTTATAACTGAATGAAAAGCTTTAATATTGGGTATATGACATAGCAAAGAAATGCTGACATGTATTTTGTGTTTTTTTGTATCCAGACACTCTTTGCATTCAACTATAAAGAAAAATTTCCAATTAATGGATGGAAAGTTTATGATTCAGTAGCTGAATATAAAAGACAGGTAAAGTATGTTGTTTATCAAAACTAAAAATAATAGGTTAAGCATCTTTTTGTTTTCTAAAAGGTTAGAAATGTTGTGGTGATATGTATTACTTATTTTAGATATTGGTAAGAAATTTCTGTCTCTAAAGGAATTTCACGAGTATTTTTGAAGACAACACTATGCTCATTCTTTATAAAAACACTACAAGAAATGTATAGGACTGGGATTCTAGTATATAATTTTCATTTTTTTAGTATGTTTGGAAATTCTTATGCTTCATTAAATTTTTAAATGGGTAGGAAATGGGTCATATTAGATAAATATATATTTAAACTTTTAACTAGCACTGGACAAATTATAAACAGATTTTAGCACAAAATAGGAAATGGATATGGTTTATGCTTAGTACTTTTCAAAAATATAAAAGTATGCTTTCCCCCTCTTCTTTCTTCTCTAACACCCTACAGGGCTTGCCAAATGAGAGTTGGAAAATATCCAAAGTAAACAGTAATTATGACCTCTGTGACACTTACCCTGCCATCATTGTTGTGCCAACTAATGTAAAAGATGATGACCTTGCAAAAGTAGCAGCCTTTCGAGCAAAAGGCAGAGTCCCTGTAAGTAATAAACATTGTCATTTAGGTATAAACATATTGTGTTAGATCTAATATGGTAAGAAAATAGAAAAAAAATCTAGTGAACAAAATGAAAAGTAGAAAAATAAGCCTGAAAACCTGAACATATCTTTGATTCTCAGGAACTACCTAATTATGTAAACATTATGTTTGCTGACTGCCTCATATGACTTCACATTACTAAGTACAAGGGTAATTTCAGTTTAGCTCTCAAAATGTAGTACATATAACAAAAGACAGCAAGGATGAGTTAGCATGTTACGCTTTAATGGTTTGTGTCTCTGGTTTCACCAACTCATCTCGGAGAAAGACACTCTTTCTTGGATGCTGAGTGCAAGGCTGCAGCTGCATGGGCGGGACACCATTATGAAAAGAAACATAGGAGCCAGCAGGGGATGGATTTTTTAAATAGCTTTATTGAGGATTAATTGATATACAAAAACATGGCACATGTTTAATGTATAAAATGTGATGAGTTTGGACATATGCGTACCCCCATGATACTGTCACCACAACCCAGGAGGGAGTGAACATTTTTGAGCCTAGAGTTTGCAGTCTGGTACAATCCTGATTCTCTTGGCCACAGGAAGAAAAAAGGAGGTTTGGGGATATAGTTTTAGATTTTATGAGAGACTGTATATTCACTTTGTTCTTATCTGGCCACATATATCATTGTTGAGATACAAAGATGTTTTTTCAATTAGGAGACAAAATAAAACTAGTCGATCAAATAGGAATGGGGCTTGATGTTAGTAACCTTTTCACTTAGTTTCTGCTTTTCTTAGAATCATAGAAGTTTAGATGTGGAAGGGGATTTTTAGAGCTCATCTACTCAGACTTTTTTCATCCTGACCCAAACATTGCATCTCATAGCCACTGTCATTGCTGTGATTGGCCTGGCCCCTCCACTTTGAGGAAAATACACAGAAGAAGCTGTGCTTGAGAAGAGAACTTGTTTTTACTACATGGTATTTAGAGCACATACTGTTTTAGGAACTGTACTCATATTTGTTACTTACACACACTAGGTATTGTCATGGATTCATCCAGAAAGTCAGGCAACAATCACTCGGTGCAGCCAGCCACTTGTGGGTCCCAGTGATAAACGCTGCAAAGAAGATGAAAAATACTTGCAGACAATAATGGATGCTAATGCACAGTCTCACAAACTTATCATCTTCGATGCCCGACAAAACAGTGTCGCCGATACCAACAAGGTACAGTCTTGATGACATTGCAGAACCAGTAGGTCTTGTCTCATATACTGTCTGTAAATTGTTATGCAGTTCAAATAGCCATTGACTTCCTCCCCACCTGAAGGTAGAATCTTTCCAAGTAGACCATAGTTATTCCTCCCTGGGATATAGCCTGTGGATGTCTCATGTGAGTTGGGATCTTGTCTCTCTTATTGTTCCTCCACAATCCTGTCTGCTGAATTAATTAAGCAAAGACCCAGAAAGAGAATTATCACCAAAAGAAACAAGTAAGTACCTTAATGAAATGATCGTGAGGCCCTTGGAAGTCCTTTAACCTGTGAAATATGGTGATTGCTTGACTAATTCACATCTGGTCTGAAGGTCTGTTAGAATGGAGTCAAATATGTGAAACTAGGGAAATATAAATGTTTCCATAAATCACATGGAGCAGTAGCATCTGCAGACCACTCCATTTGATTCTCAGTAGCTGAAGGGGACAGGACCCTTCAAACCTAGCAATAGCTATGACATCAAGCCTCCAATACCCACTATCCAAATAGAAAAGGCTCTGAACTGAGTCATTTCTACTTCCCATGATTGACTTTCCAGCAATGTGTTACTACAGGTAGGTATTTGGCAGTCAGAGGGCTTGGCCCTTTCCACAAGTAATTTCATGTATCAGGAAGGTGGTGACAGCCCTTACCATCTCATGTCATTTGGGCAACAAACATGTAATAAGCACCTACTAGGAGGATATACCACAACAGACCAGGTGAGGTGCTATTTACAGGTATCAACTCAGTGTGCTGGGGGAGCCAGGAGAGGGACTGGCCAGGCCTGCTTGTGAAGCTGGGTAAGGCTTCACGAAGGAGGCACCATTTGAGCTGACTTTGGATGGTTAGCAGGAGGAGACAAGCAGGGCATTCTAGAGAGCACATGTACCTACTCAACAGTGTGCCAGAGCATGTCATTCACAAGAGTGGCAAGAAGGAAGATGTCTGAGAGCATGGTCATGATCCCTCATGTTCTCCTCAGCAGTGCTTAGGGAGGTCTTTGTTTCTCTGGGCAACTTGAACCTCTTATTTCCTCAATGATTATTTAGTTGACCACAATCTCCAAAAAACCACCTTCCCATCTCCCCCCATCTCACTCTTGAGAGAAGCCATTACCTTCTTGAAGGAGCAAATGAGCCATCCATTTTCCTTCAGTGCTTGAGTGCCTGCTATGGGCCAGGCATTTGCTAGGTATTGGGAGAGACACATACTAAACAAGTAGTCGCAGCAACTGCCACATGGTTATCCTCTGAGGTATGGAGGAACCTGAAATATGCTCTGAGAGAGCATAGAAAGAAACTGGTTATTTGCTATACGACTTCATCTTTCTGCACCATGATTGCCTCATCTCTAAAGTGGCAGTGACAGTAAACCTACTTCCTGGAGTGGATGTGAGACTACTGTAAAGGGCCTAGGACACTACCCTGTGAGAAAGCATTTGGTTCAAGTTAGCTGTCATTGTTACTGACCTCAGAGTGTACTGCTCCATTCTCTTGACTTTTATGACATTCACCCCCTGGATTTCTCTGTCTCCAACCTGGCTGGCTTGGTCTCCTTCACTGGTTCCTCTTTCTTTCCCAACCTGCAAATGGCAATGCTCCTCAAACTCAATCTGGGATCCTCTTTTCAACTTTGTGCACTCTCCTCCTATGCCATGAATTTAAGCATGACCCTGCCCAGCCTGGGCCCCTTAGGTTTTCTGTCTCCTGGCCAGCATCTTGGCTGATTAGCCCTTCAGCACTCCTGCCTGACCCAGTTCACTTCTTCTGCCTGCCTTTCTCATGCCTACAATCTGGGCTGCTGAGTGTTCTAGGAGGATAAGAGGCTCACAATGGGCAGGTTGGAGCCACTCCAGATTTATACTCTCCAGACTGGGCCCTCATCGCTGCTGGAAAGTTTTTCCCCCCTCAATCACCCAATAGATTCCCCATGAGTTGTTTCAGCCTCTTCATGACTCTTGTCTAATGGCTTTTGTATGACCCTGCTCTATCCCATTCATCCTCAACAGCTGACCTTCCTTCTCCACAGAGGGTAAACCCATCCTCAGACAGGAACTCCCACTGCTCCTGCCACCACACATGCAAACTAGCTTGCATTGCTGTCTGTGGCAGCCTCTTGCCTCCTGTTATTGTGGAAGGGGCGGCCGCCTTCTTGTGCCCTGCCATTAGCTCCCAACCTCTCCACCTGCTCAATCATCCCTTTTCTTGCTCTGGGATCTTTGACCTTTCCCCTCCACTGATTCCTTCCCATGGAGTCATTTCCATCTACATAGATATGCCCTCCCTGGATTCATCATCAGTGTCTCTTTCCAGCTAGCTCCTCCTGCCCTTTATAAGACTTCTTAGAGGAGCTGCCTCCTTGATACCCCTCAGTGCTCACTGCCACTCACTCACCCCTTAAGCTATGTGAAACTAGCTCCCATCCCCATCTCTACCCCGGCTGTTCTTGGTAAAGTCCCCAAGTGTTTTCTTTTCACAAAATCCAATGCGTATTTTTTTTTTAGTTCTTTTTCTTGTTTTCGTGAGCTTTTGACATGGTTAAGTACTTTCTCCTTTTCAAAATACTTCTCCCCTTTTTTCTTTTTTTCCTTCAATCTCTGGCTGATCTTCTCTTGCTTTATATTCCTTAAATGTTGGCCTTCTTCAGGTTCCTGGTCTTTACTTGTCTCCTCACATTACATGCTGTCCTTGAGCACCATGTGCCAGACCTTTGTCCTCCAATATCATCCACATGTCCTCGACTTCATATTGATATGCACAGCTCAGTCCTCTCTTCTGAGCTTCAGACCTGTGTATCCTGCACCCTGCAGGCCTCTCCACTTGAATTCCCCCAGGCATTTTGTATTCACTATACTCAAAGCCAAACACTGTTTCTTCTCTAATAGTGTATCCCAGTAAATAATACCACCATCTCTCAGGTTACCCAGTCCAGAATTTTAAGCATCAGTGTCACCTCCTGTGCTCCCCAGTTCCATTGCCCCAATCAGCCACCATGTCCTGCCTCTTAAATATCTCAAAGCAGGTGCATGTCTCTGCCCTGGTGCCTCCATCATGATTCCTTCAGCCGGGTGACCGCCTGTCTCTGAACTGGTCCACCTGCACAAAGTCCCCCCTTCTCCAGTCCCTTCTGTCCATATGTAGCCAGTGCTGATTCTACAGTAAAAGTCTGATTCAGGACCTGACCACTCTGGCCTCCTCTCTTCCTGCTCTCACAACTGCCCTAGTGTTCTCTGCTGAACTTCTTGCTTGCCTCTCAGGAAACCACATCTTCACCCATCTCTGGTCATGTAAACATGATTGGCCCCTCTACCTTGAGTGTTTTTGACCTTCCTCCCCACAACAAAGCTTTCCTAACTTGTATAGACATCTCTTCTGCCCACCCTGGCAGCCTCACGCTCTTCTACAGGAAAGGACTTGCCCCCTGTTCTTTACATGCCCTTCTCCTCACCTGATTACCCCACTAAATGTTGAAGACCTTAAGGATTATAGTCTACACTTGTTCATAATTGTTGCTCCAGTATTTAACTCAGGGTTGAGCATTAGTACCCACTAGGCAAATGGTTGGAGACTAAATGATGAGTGTGGTCTTTGAGTTGACAGATGCATTTATTGCTTTTATTAATATAAAATTCACATAACATAAAATTTGCCATTTAACCATTCCAAAGTTTTACAGTTCAGTGACTTCCAGTATATTCACAATGTTCTGCAACAATTACCACCGTCTAATTCTAGAATGCTTTCATAGCCCCAAATGGGAACCCTGTGCTCATTGGCAGTCACTGCCCATTCTCTCCCCTTCCCCCTCAACCCCTAGCAACCACTAATTTACTTGCTGTATAGATTTCCTTGTTCTGGACATTGCATATTAGCAGGGTCATACAATATGTGGTCTTTTACGCCTGGCATCTTTAACTTAGAATATAATGTTTTCAAGATTCATTCATGTTCTAGCATGGAACAGTACTTAATTCCTTTGTATAGCTGAAAAATATTCCACTACATAGTTAGACAACAGTTTGTTTATTCCTTCATCCATTGATGGACATTTGGGTTGTTTTCACCTTTGGCTGTTGTGAATAGTGATGTGATCATCTGTGTACAAGTTTTTGTTTGAATACCTGTTTTCAATTCCATGGGCCTGGGATTGCTGTGTCATATGGTGATTCCATATTTAACTTTTTGAGGAACCACCAACATTTTCTCCCACAAACTATGCAATTTTAATTCCCACCAGCAATGTATTAGGGTTTCAACTTCTCTACATTCTCATCACAGATGTGTTTTAAATGTTGATCTCTACAAAATATAAGCTAGATCATATTTTGTTATGAGATTACCAAGGGGTGAACCATATTCCCCTTTTTTGTTACAATTTTAGTTTACTAAAATTGCTTAAATAAATATCATTGTAAGGGATTTACAAATGATTTTATTATTTTTATTAATTTTGTGGTTGTATAACTTTTTGTGTTCAGACAGATGGCATTAACAGAACTTTTTAAGCCTAAATTGCCTTGAGTAAGATCCATTTCTTAATGGTTTAAAAACTGACAATGGGTGATGGAGGATTATTTTGGGTGAATTGTATCTCCATTAAAAAAAAAAAGTCAAAGTCCTAACCCCTGGTACCTGTGAATGTGGCCTTATTTCAAAAGAGGGTCTTTGCAAATGTAATCAAGTTATGATGAGGTCATTTTGGGTTAGGGTGATTCCTGATCCAATCTGACTGGTGTCCTTAAGAGAAGGGACACAGACACAGGAAAAGGACTTGTGATGATGAGGCAAAGATTGGAGTAATGTGTCTATAAAATAAGAATACCTGGGACCGCCAGAAGCTGGAAGAAGCAAAGAAGGATCCTCCTCAAGAGTGTTCTGAGGGAACATGGCCCTGCCAATATCTTGATTTTGGATTTCCCACCTCCAGCACTGTGAGAGAAGACACTTCTATTGTTTTAAGGCACTCGGTTTGTGGTGCTTTGTTCCAGTGGCCACAGGAAACTCATATGAAAGATGTAGGAAGTTTATAATAAACAGATGAGTTTGTTGCTTCTTTAAATGGTCTCTATTTGGGCCAAACCGGTTTGGCTCAGTGAATAGAGCATCGGTCTGCGGACTGAAAGGTCCCAGGTTCGATTCCGGTCAAGGGCATGTACCTTGGTTGCGGGCACATCCCCAGTAGGAGGTGTGCAGGAGGTGGTTGGTCGATGTTTCTCTCTCATCGATGTTTCTAACTCTCTATCCCTCTCCCTTTCTCTCTGTAAAAAATCAATAAAATATATTAAATGGTCTCTATTTGGTAATACTAGAGAGGACAACAGTTAACTCAGATGAAGTGATGTCTTTCTTTTGTCTTTCACAGGCAAAGGGTGGAGGATATGAAAGTGAAAGTGCTTATCCAAATGCGGAACTTGTCTTCTTGGAGATCCACAACATTCATGTGATGAGAGAGTCACTACGTAAATTAAAGGAGATTGCCTACCCTTCGATTGATGAGACACGGTGGCTATCCAACGTGGATGGGACACATTGGCTGGAGTATATCAGGGTAAAGAGGCCAGTCCCTTACATGCTTTTTGGATAAGATTTCTCTGTGTTGGTGCTATAAATCTGTATCCAAGTGGTTTCTCAACATTGCAAATTAGCACATATTTGCTGTGTGCTTGTGCTTCCTTAGTTTCTATGGGAAGCATCCAGACTTTGGTCTTCTTTGGGGGGCTTCTGTGATATAATAAAAAGAGATAGTGCTTGCCTTACGTCAGGTCTTTTAAGTACATTTCGGCTGTTATAGTAAAGGACCCTAGTTACTGCTATAGTTTTTCTTAGTATAAATTTCCCCCTCCCATGATACTACTAATGTTTTCTAGTGATTTTCAATTCCTTGCATTCTTGTTTGGCTTATTGATCTGAACTTCCTGTGTTCTCCCCAGAATTATTTTTGTTATAACAAAAATTATATGTTGCTTGGTCTAATGTGCCTTCTTTTCTGAAGATGCTTCTTGCCGGGGCAGTGAGAATTGCTGATAAAATAGAATCTGGGAAAACCTCAGTGGTGGTGCATTGCAGCGATGGTTGGGACAGAACAGCCCAGCTGACATCTCTGGCTATGCTGATGCTGGACAGTTATTACCGCACCATTAAAGGATTTGAGATTCTCATAGAAAAGGAGTGGATAAGTTTTGGACATAGGTTTGCACTGGTAAGTTGAGATAGGTTCATGCTTCAACTGTTTTGCTCCATTATTTGCATGTGTGTATCGCAGAACATATGCGCACACACATGTACATGTGCACAGGCTTTCTGCTCTGTATCATACCTGAATTGCCATAATATAATACTGTGGACCCTCAGCATTGTATATTCCTGGTAGGGCATTCTTTTTTTTTTAAATGTAGATATGACCTTCCTTCCTCCCTCCCTCCCTCCCTTCTTTCCTTCCTTCCTTCCTTTCTCCTCACCCAAGGATATTTTCCTTTGGATTTTTAGAGAGAGTGAAAGGGAGGGGGAGAGACAGAGAGAGAAACATCCATGTGAGAGAGACACATCGATTGGTTGCCTCGCATATACACTCTGACTGGGGCCAGGGATTGAGCCTGCAACTGAGGTATGTGCCCTTGACTGGGAATTGAACCTGCAACCCTTCAGTCCGTGAGTCGACGCTCTATCCACTGAGCAAAACTGGCTAGGGCAGTATGGCTTTTTAAAATAAAAGTTGAGCCTGGCCAGCATGGCTCAGTGGTTGAGCATCAGGCTATGAACCAGGAGGTCATGGTTTGATTCCCAGTCAGGGCACATGCCTGGGTTGGGGGCTGATCCCCAGTGTGGGGCATGCAGGAGGCAGCCGATCAATGATTCTCTCTCATCATTGATGTTTCTATCTCTCTTCTCCCTTCCTCTCTGAAATCAATAAAAATATATTTAAAAAATAAATAAATAAAATAAAAGTTGAGCCTGGCCAGCATGGCTCAGTGGTTGAGCATCAGGCTATGAACCAGGAGGTCATGGTTTGATTCCCAGTCAGGGCACATGCCTGGGTTGGGGGCTGATCCCCAGTGTGGGGCATGCAGGAGGCAGCCGATCAATGATTCTCTCTCATCATTGATGTTTCTATCTCTCTTCTCCCTTCCTCTCTGAAATCAATAAAAATATATTTAAAAAATAAATAAATAAAATAAAAGTTGAGGTAAAACTCATATAACATAGAGTTAACCATTTAATGTGTAGAGTTCAGGTCCTGGCCACTCCCCAGCGTGAATACCTCAGAGTCTTCCTATGGCCTATGGGATTTTGGGCAAACTCCTCAGTGCAGCATTCAAGGCACTTGGTCATCTGACCTTAGTCCACCTTTCCAGCCTCATTTTGTCTCCCTTGCTGTGCTTCATCCTCTGAGCCTCAGTTGTGCCCAGCTAATAATGACACCCTGGTGCCCCCATTGCTTCTGATATATTGTCTCCCTGGCCAGCCAGGTAGCAGACATCTTCCTGTCCTCCAAGGTTTATCTCAAATGAGACCTCCTCCATGACTGACTTGTATGACTTTCCCTCCTCATTGCCTCATCTACCCCATATTAAGATGGCCACTTGCTCCTTTGTGGCCCTTGGAACACTTTATTGCCCTTGTTATTTATAGGTCTTTCTCCCATGACCAGACCATAAATGAATTAATCATCAAGCATGGGTACTCTGTCTCATTTGTCTTTGTACCCCAGATGCCTAACCAAGGTCCTGGACTCTATTAGACACCATGAAAATGCCTGAAATCCCGAGGGCCAGGCAAGATGTGTTACAGACACCATAGGAGTTCAGTGAATGTCTATTAAAAGAAAGAATCTCACTTTTGATCTGACTTATTTTCAATGGTTTTTATCAGTCCTATTTATGTGATTGAAATTATCTTTTACTTTTTGTATGAATCTATTAATATCTTCTAAAATATCAAAGACTATGAAAGACAATTCTAGCTATCAATTATATCTCAACTGGAAAAAAATTAATACAACACTGGACTCCTAGAACAAGGACTCTAGCCATTATTATTTCAAGAGTGAGATTTTTGGGGTTCTCTGAGTCATAGAAAATTGCTTAAAATTTGTATATTGTTAATGATTATTTTTATTCTCAGAGTTTCCTGACATTTCTGAACAATGGAAAAAAATGTGTTTTGTTTTTTTTCACTTGTGGAGAAAATGGCAATCATAATGTGCTTTATGAGCTGCTAATTGGTAGTTCCAGGGTGACACTGTGCACTTGGTGTGGTGGCTGGGGGTGACCCCATCATTTGGACTGAAAAATGCTGGCTCTTTGCTTATAACTCTTGATCCCAGCTATATGAAAGAAACATTATAAAACAATCATCATGTAAAAATGTAGTACACTGAAATTTTTTTTCCTAAGACTAATGAAAGTCAGTTCAATTCAGTGAACATTTTTGAGTGCCTATTATGTGCTGGTAATTCTGTTAGGCCTTGAGACATAGGAGTGAGACATGATTCTTTTTTTTCTTTTAATCTTTATTGTTGAAAGTATTACATAGGTCCTTCTTTTTCCCCCATTAATCTCCTCCAGCCCACTCATGCCCCCCCCCCAGGCCCTCACCACCCCATTGTTTGTTTCCACGGGTTATGCATATATGCATACAAGTTCATTGGTTGATCTCTTCCCATCCACCCTCCCCTGCCTTCCCTCTGAAGAGACATTATTCTTGTCACCAGGCAATTTTGAGAGGACCATGCATACATTAAAACATTTAACCTGTTGTTTCTTTATAGCGAGTGGGCCATGGCAATGACAACCATGCAGATGCCGACCGGTCTCCAATATTTCTTCAGTTTATTGATTGTGTTTGGCAAATGACAAGACAGGTGAGAGATTTCAAATACATGTTTGACCTACACAGTCTGATTCAAACATTCCTTAGAGTTGAAGAGTAAACTTTCATGTTCATTCAAAATTAAGACGTGTGTAAAATATCCCTTCTATTATTTAATTCATTTTATTCTAATTCATTTAGATTTAGAAATATAAGCAGATAATTAGAAACAAACAACTTCTCACCAAAAGTTACTTTTCTTGTACAAGTGTTCTTTGTCAGCATCCCGTCCCCAAGCCTTGCAAACCAAGGCCCTACTCCTTAGCCATTCTACTTCTCTTGCTCACTTTCTGTCAGTCCCCTGCTGGGTCAGAAATGTAATGTGTTAGAAAGGGGGATGGGACTGAAGGCCAGCAAAGGGGATTTGACCAGGGAATCCAGGAGTCTCCATACCCTGCCCCCAGGCCACAGCCCCTCTAGCCCCAAGGTCACTGAGGGAAATGACTATTCAAGAACCAATGGCAGATAGAAAGCTGCAGAGTATTTTGTCATCTCCTGGTGCTTAGTTCCAAAACCCCAATGCAAAGGGCCCTGGTAAGCAAGAAGCCCATACTTGGACCACCCGTCCCTAAGCCAGTTGGGCCTGGAGGGCTTTAATTCAAAGCAGACCTTGAGGTATGTATTGTTTTTCCCCTCATCTCCAACATCCAAACCTGAGTTTGAGGATTTACCATCATGATGGGAGATTGTGCCATGGAAATGGACCTGGAATCAGAGAGAGACAGAGCCAGAGCCAGTCAGAGAGAGAAAGACAGAGACACAGGGAGTGAAAGAGAGATGATGTCAGAGAGAGAGGGGCAGAGGGGCAGAGAGAGAAGGGGGCAGAGAGAGATAGGGACAGAGAGGGACAGGAAAAAAGAGGAGTCAGAGAGACAGTGTGGTAGAGAGAAGCAGAGAAAGGGGCAGGGAGAGGGCCAGAAAGAGGTGGAGTAAGGGAGGTAGGGGGGTGCAGAGAGTGACGGGGCCTGAGAGAGGCAGAAAGAGGTAGAAAGGGGGGACAGAGGGGCAGAGAGGAAGACATGGGGGCAGAGAGGTACAGAAGGAGGTAGTGGGGGAGGCAGAGAATAGAGTAGGAGAGAGGGGACAGAAATGGGGTAGGAGAGAGGGGTGGTAGAGTGAGGAGTATAGGAAAGAGAGGGGCAGAGAGGAAAGGTCAGGAGAGAGAGAGGGGGACATAACAGGGGCAGGGACAGGGACAGAGAAAGGCAGAGAGGGGCAAGGGCAGAGAGAAAGGGGAAAGAGAGGTAGGACATGGTAGAAAGAGCCAGAGGGTCAGGGAGAGACAGGCAGAAATAGGCAGAGAGTGGCAGAAAGTGCAAGAGGGGTTAGGGAAGGGCAGAGAAAGAGAGGCAGAGAGGGGTGCTCGGATACAAGGACAGGGGCAGAAAGAGGGCAGAAAAAGGGGCAGGAGGCAGAGTGGGGTAGGAGAGGCCACAGAGAGGAGTGTAGGAAAGAGAGGGGAGTGCGAAAGAAGGGGTAGAGAGAGGAGGCAGGGAAGAGAGGGGACACAAGAGATGGCAAAGAGTAGGCAGGGAAAGGGGGCAAAGAAAGAAGGAAGCAGAGAGTGGGGTGGGAGGCTGGGAGGGGAGTAGAGAGAGAAGGAAGCAGAAGAGGGCAGGAAGATAGAGAGGCAGAGAGCTAGAGGGGAGATGTAAAGAGAGAGGGAGGGGGCAGGATTAGAGAAAGAAAGTCAGAGGTAGGGAGAAGAGCTGGGGAGAGGGGAAGAGGCAAGGAGAGAGGTTGGGAGCAAAGGAGGCAGGCAGAGGACTTCCCTAGACCAGTGCAGCTCATACTTAATGGGAGCGCAGAAATCCCCTCTGGCTTATAGTAAAACTAGAGGCCAGGTGCATGAATTTGTGCATGGGTGGAGTCCCTCTGGTGGCCTGTAGGGATCAGGCCGAAACCTGCAGTCCAATGCCACCTGCAGCTCCTACCTGCTGCTCCCGCTCATCCTGACCCCAATGTGCCTGCCACAGGCTCACACCTGATCAGTCCTGATTGCCATGAACCCTGTATCTGGCACCCTCCCAAGGGGAATGGCCTGTGGGATCAGGCTGAAACCGGCTCTCCGACATCCCTTAAGGGGTCCTGGATTGCGAGAGGGCACAGGCCAGGCTGAGGGACCCCACCGGAGCACGATCAGGCTGGGGAGGTACCATGGGAGGGCTCCAAGGTGTGTCCGGCCCATCTTGTTCAGTCCCGATCAGCTAGACCCCAGCAGCAAGCTAACCTACCAGTCGGAGCATCTGTCCCCTGGTGGTCAGTGCACGTCATAGGGAGTGGTTGAGCAGCCTTAGCATTCATTAGCATATTACGCTTTGATTGGTTGTTCAGTTGTTCTGCTGTTCGGCCTATTTGCATATTACCCTTTTATTATATAGGATATAGATTCTGATTTGTGAATCTAGGGGTGAGCCTGAGAGTCTGCATTTCTAATAAGCACCTAACAAGTCATGCTGCTGGTCCATAGATCACACTTGGAGCAGCAAGGATCTAGAGAGCATAGACATAGCTTCAGAAATAAGTAAAAAGGGGGCAGTAGATCAGAGCAACCAAAGTAAATTCCCAGAGTCTTTGGGCCACTCTTGGAACTCAATTTTACTTTTAGACCAGGGAGCTGCTTGGGCTCAACAGTCATCTGAGTGCCAGGTCACAGCTGACTGAAAGTAGTCAAATAAAAGATTGTTGGGGTAAAAGGGGTGTTCTCACAGGCAGGCACCCTGGTATGAGTGATAGGTAACAGCAAACACATAATCACAAGGCTGGCCAGAAGTCTCACTGTTTTGTGTGCCATGCACTTCTTGCTGTTCATGTTGATACCAAGCCAGTACAAAAATTAAATGTTGGTTACATTCAGGTTAAGAAAAGGAAGTATGAAACCCATCATAGAAAAAATGTATAAAAAGGTTAAACACAACCCAGCCAGCATGGCTCAGTGGTTGAGCATCGACCTATGAACCAGGAGGTCATGGTTCGTTTCCGGTCAAGGCACATGCCTGGGTTGTGGGCTTG
>NW_005370716.1:749029-803514 GCF_000412655.1 Myotis brandtii
ATCAATGATTTCTTATCATTGATGTTTCTATCTCTTTCTCCCTCTCTGAAATCAATAAAAATATATTTTAAAAAATTGAACACAAGAAATAATTCTGATGCTTCTGAAGGGATAAGCACCACTTCGTGGATGTGAAGTAGCTTATTCCTCCCAAATGTCTAGGTAAATGTGCGTCTGTTATTAACATCTTCAATCTGACTACCACTTGTCATGTTGATTAGTGCCTATTTTCATGTCTAATCTGCATCATTTTTGTACTGCTTGTTTTTAAGAAAGAAAATAAGGGGTTTGGATTAGAAAATTTCAGATGCCTTTCACAGCTCTAAGACTCTGTCCATGAAATGTGCATAATTATTTTTAAATGATATTGTTAGTGCATTAGATGTAGAAACATGAATGATTAGTCTTTATCTATCAATTAAGTCACAAGTGAATGGATGTAGCTTGTTAGAAAAGATGTGTTAATATAACAAGATTAACTTATTTTTAGGTTGTCTACTGCTAAATCAAGTAAGTTAATGCAGTATAAAGCTGTCAGAAAACTCAGAATAAAATAAACTAATCTCTGTGCACAAATTGATATAAAATGAACTAAGGGGAAAATTGAGGGATTCTTTAGAAAAGAGTCTCAAAGACATTCCACAACAGCCAGACTTTAACAAACTCTACCTTTTTGGATAAGTTTAAGTTGTTGTTATTTTTGCCCCTCAAGAAGTGCAGAATTTTATTATGGACTAGAGGCCCAATGCACAAAGATTCGTGCAAGAATGGGCCTTCCTTCCCCTGGCTGCCAGCACCGCCTTCGCTCTGGCCTGGAGCTGCCTTTCTGCCTTCCCACGCTGCCCAGAGGCCCTGAGCGGCTGGGGCGGTGGGGAACGCCTGCATCGTCGCCACTGCAATGACGCAAGCATCCTGCCCTGCCCCCGGCCACTTGGCGCCTGCATATGCAAATTAACCACCATCTTTGTTGGGTTAATTTGCATACTCCTGATTGGCTGGTGGGTGTCGCAAAGGTATGGTCAATTTGCATCTTTCTCTTTTATTAGTGTAGATTTCAGTGGAGTGTTTAACACCACACTTTTTATGTAAATGGTATAGTTTCCAGGAGAAGAGGCCAAAACAAATTATTGCTACTTACCCTCATGAAATGTTTTCTGAGTTGAATTTAATGCCACAATGCCCTTTGAATGAGAATAGCAGTTGAGGTGAGTAGGAGCCTTTGCATTCCAGTGTCTTGAGTGCTGATGGGCTTGGGCTGAGGGCTGCCCCATGTCACCTTCCATAACTGGTGCCCACTAGGCCAGAATAAGGCTCAGAGTCAGTGGTTTTAGAATGTACCTAACTGAGCTCCCAGATCCAGAATGCACGCTTAGGAATGAAGACTCATAAGATTCAAAAATCCTATATAATAAAAGTGTAATATGTAAATCGACCAAACAGCAGAACGACCGGTCGTTATGACAGGCATTGACCACCAGGGGGCAGACACTCAATGCAGGAGCTGCCCCCTGGAGGTCTGTGTGCTCGCTCCCACAGGGGGAGCACTGCTCAGCCAGAAGCCGGGCTCACGGCTGGCGAGCACAGTGGTGGTGGCCGGAGCCTCTCCCACCTCCACTGCAGGCAGGCGATAAGGAGCAAGGGGTCACGGACTGCTAGAGTGTGCAGGCCAGGCTGAGGGACTCCCCGCTCCAGTGCACGAATCTCATGCACCAGGCCTCTAGTATGTCAATAAAAGTCTTGCTGTCCTGTTAGTAAACATATTTTTAAATGTTTGAAAAGAAAATAGATTTTTCCATTCCTATCCTTGATTTAATAAAACTTCAATAAACACAAATGTTATATATTTGCTTAAAATTAAACTTCATGGTTCTAATAATTTGTGAATAGGGCATAACTAAGATGCATAGTAAAAGACTTGGAAAGTGGACATATTATACACTTGGCCTTTTAAAAGCCATTTGGAATGTGAGGCCATTGTCAAAGTTGTAAGGGGCAATCTTAAAGGCTCTGAGAGAAGATTAACCAGTAGCTATTTTTAACATGTCAGACAGATTTAGTTGATCATTAATTTAGATAATCTGAGAACAAGAATGCTAAAAGGAACAACCACCACAGCTCCTAGAAGTTACTGAATAAATGGTATTCTGATGGGGCTTCTTAGAACAGAATTGTGTGTTTCTATAAGAGCAATCCTTAAGATGGAGAGAAGCTGACCTTAATCCAAGGTAACTGAGAAGAATTGGTTAAATTGGAGAATGAAATATCCTGGTGAGGAAAATAATTTCAGTTGGAGTTTGGACAGTCCTGACTAAGCTAAAAAATAAACTTGTCTATCAGTGACCCTGGTTGTCATTCTAGAGATGACAGGATTAGTCATGATAGTGTGCCAATATCATTCTGAGTGGGGAATAGGTCTTTAAACTGACAAAAACATGCTGGGTAGTTCTATTTGGTTTTGCTCTAATTGGCTTTGTTTCATTCAGTAGATGATTAATATTTCACTATGTTTTTTTGTGTGTTTTTGCTGTTCTTTTTATAATTTTATTTTATTGGGGTGACATTAGTCAACATGAACATATAGGTTACATGTGTGGATTACTAATTTACAAAATCTGTATATAGAACCATGTCCCCACCACCCAAAGTCAGATATTCTTCTGTCACCTCATATTAGGACCCTTTTCTTCCCCCTCCCCCCTCCCTCTGACAACCACCACAGTGCTGTTTGTGTTCATAAGTTTCAGTTTTATATTCCACATACGAGTGAAATCATATAGTTCTTAGCTTTTTCTGTTTGACTTATTTCACTTCACATAATGTTTTCAGGGTCCATCCATGTTGTTGTAAATGATGCCGTTTCATCCTTTCTTATGGCCGTGTAGTACTCCATTGTGTATATATACCACATCTTCTTTATCTAGTCCTCTATTGTAGGTCACTTTGTTTTAAAATTAGAATTCTGGCACAGGGTAGTACCCCCCCCCCCAGTACATGCCTGTTACTAGAATCATTATCATTTCCAGATTGCCTTCTCGTGGCTACTAAATGCCAGCTACTGGTTAGAATCTCCTAGCAAAGGAAAAGTCTTTGTTTTAGAATTCTCCAAAATCTCATTAAGAATTAGCTAAAACAGCCCTAGCTGATTTGGCTCAGTGGATAGAGCATTGGCCTGGGGACTAAAATGTCCCAGGTTCAATTCTGGTTGAGGGCACACACACGTGCCCAGGTTGGGTTGCAGGCTCGATCCCCAGTTGGGGGCGTGCAGGAGGCAGTCAATCAATGATTCTCTCTCATCATTGATGTTTCTATCTCTTGCTCCCTCTCCCTTTTTCTCTGAAGTCAATAAAAATATATAGAAAAAAAATTAGCTAAAACAGTTGAGGTGATCATGTGATTTTCTTCCTCATTCTGTTAATATGGTGAATTTCACTAACTGATTTTTTGTAACATTATTGATTTTCAAATGTTAAACCAACCTTTCCTTCCTGAAATCAACCCCACATGTATTGCTACCCTTTTTATGTATTGCCAGGTTCAATTGCTTATATATTGGTGGCGGGGGTGTGTGTGCAAGGCGTTTTCTCCATGGGAAGGTTTTAAATTATGAGTTGTTTCTTTAATACATATAGACTTTCTATTTTTCCTTGAGTCACTTCTGATATATGCTGTGCCTGTAATCCCTCCCCTGCCTTCTCCATGGCCCAGAATGTACCTCTAGGTGGAAACCTGAGACAATAGTAGGGCTCACCTCCCTGTTTCCTTTCTCTTGGGGGTCACAGTCCCATGCTGTCTGTTGCTAATTTCTGAAAACAGATGTTTCATATATCTTGTCCAGCTTTCTAGTTATTTCTGACAGAAGAGTGAATATGAACTTCTACCATCATGGAGAAATGGGAGCTCCATGAGTTTTTGTGTTTTGTTTTGTTTTAGATTTTTAATTGATTTTTAGAGAGAGGGGAAGGTAGGGGGGGAGAGAATCATGGATGTGAAAATGCAATATTGATCAGCTACCTCCACACACCCCCTGCCCCCCAGGGGGTTGAGCCCACAACTCAGGAATGTGCTCTGACCAGGAATCAAACCAGCAACCCATTGGTGCATGGGAGGATGCCCAACCAACTGAGCCACACCAGCCAGGGCTCCATAAGCTTTTTAGGCATTGAAGGTACAATTTTTATTGCTTCCAGTTCAGCCAGATCTATAAGCTTGGACTTGAAACTGTAGATAGTTATGTGTCAGCTGTGTTTTCACAAAAATATTGTACCAATCTGTTTTAGACATTGAACTTTAACCTTATTTCCCTCTCCATTTAAGTTTCCTTCAGCGTTCGAATTTAATGAGCTATTCTTGATTACAATCTTGGATCACCTTTATAGCTGTCTCTTTGGGACTTTCTTGTGCAATTGTGAACAGCAGCGGTTCAAAGAGGTAAGTGCATTATATCCTGTCCATTGCTTTCCAAGTTGCTCAAGTGCCTTTCCCATTAAGTGCCACTGTAGAAGGGAGACTAAATGGAGAGGGACGTAGGTGTAGCCCCCCCCTTTTTTTTTTTTTGCTAAAATGTACTCTAAAAAAACAGCTCTCTTGAGATATAAATTCACCCTTTAAGTGTACAGTTCAGTGGTTTTTAGTATAATGAGTGTGCAACCATCACCATTTTTCATAAAATTTTTGTCACCTTCAAAAGAAATCCTATACCTATTAGCAATCACTTCCCATCAATGTGTAGCAAGGGTCCAATTTCATTCTTTTGCATGTGGTTATCTAGTTATCCCATCACCATTTGTTGAGAAGACCATCATCTTTCCCCTATTTTCTTGGCACTCTTATTGAAAGTCAGTTGACTGTAAATGTGAGGATTTGTTTCTGTATTCTTTTCTATTCCAATAATCCACATTTATATCCCTCCAATGCCACTACCACCTGTATTGATTACTGTATCTTTGTAATAAGTTTTCAAATTGGCAAATGTGAGACCTCCAAATTTGTTCTTTTTCAAAATTGTTTTGGCTATTCAGGGTCCCTTGAATTATGCTGGTGTTTCTCTTATAAAGTAATGAAAAGGTCCGAATTGAATTTTCTAAGTCTGGATAGCTTGTGAGGAAGTCAGCTGTCTTGGAAAGAGCAGAATGGTAGAAAATACTCTTGGCCTCATCATTTTCTTGTTTTTATTTTGTCACTGGGCTTGATCCATGTTTAATATTTACCTGCCCCACCAGGATATTCTCATTCAGATGAGCAGTGTAAATGATGACAGCATTTATAAACATGAGCAATGTAAATGATTATAACATTTCTAAACCATGTACCACAAAATCAGGTGGTGGGGAGATATAATTTAATGATATATTGACTTCTCTATATAAGGCTTCTCCAGCCTGCAACCCTGGTGTGTTTTGCACAAGAGAGCCATGGTTTCCCAATGAAAGGAATCTTATCTGTAAATTCTACCCACAGTCATTAATATTAAGAGTCAAAAAACAAACTGCAAACCAGAATTAAAAATGTATTTGCTATGGATGAGCCCCATCATTCCATGGCTGTTAGAAAGTTCTCATTCCGCCTTCACACAGACGCAGTTGCCAGATGTTAACTCAGCAATCCATTTTTCCAGGACAGTAATCAGTGTGTGTTTTTGTGTCATCCCTAGCATGAGGTGATGCATGACAGAGGGATAGGTGTGGGGCTTAGTAAATTGAATTCAAATAAAAATTTGAATCCAATTCATTTGTTATGCAAGTCCTTTTCTTTATGTAATACAAATTCTTAAGGATGTGAAGAAAAGGTGAATTTATTTCAATGTATTCCTTTTTTGTTTTTCAGGATATATATACGAAAACTATATCCTTATGGTCTTATATCAATAGTCAGCTCGATGAATTTTCTAATCCCTTCTTTGTGAATTATGAAAACCACGTCTTATATCCTGTTGCTAGTATGAGTCATTTGGAATTATGGGTAAACTATTACGTGCGATGGAATCCACGAATGAGGCCTCAGGTATCTTTTTGTTTTTCTTCTTTTCAAAAGAGTATGTCTTTCTGTTCAAGTAAAGATGGTATTTCAGAAATGGGTGCATGCCAGGTGTAAGCACATTATACTGAAGGCCCTCTGCCCTTGACTCTCAGGGTTCAACCCTTTGCAGTCATGTTCCAGCAGGCTCCTTTCACACACCAACCCAGATGCCATTTGCTGGGTTAGAGTTAAAAATCTTAGCACCTCTGTCTTATGCTGATGGTACATAGATGAAGTATTATTAGCTACCAAGTTTGACTCAGCTTTTACAGGAACTTGACTCAGAGGTGTTATGGGGGTAGCAGTACCAATTATGCAGGGTACCATATGGGGAGTCAGTGGAAGGGTATTTGAAAAATGCATCGTGGTTTGTTTCTAGATTCTAGTAGCACAGCAGAAAGGGGGCCTGTGCTGAGCCGCAGAACAGTGCCCCTTGAAGAAGGGGTAAAGTTTCCCTCTCCTGCCACACTTTTTCACTGATATTTTCTGAGATTAAAAAAATAGAGAACAGTGCACATCAAGGCCAGGTAGCCCGGCTGTGGTCACCCTTGGTCTTCAGGGGCTGAGTTTGAGCTGTGGTTCAGACACTACCAGTTAGGGTCCCTATGGTGCTCCCCCAAACCTCTGCTCTACACAGTCCTGCCCCACCCTCAATCTCCTCCACATGGGTGGCCAGGGCATGGTTGGTGCTAGGTGGGGAACATACTGATGGGAGGCAGCCCTCACCTCCGTGGACAGGCTTTCTGCTGAAGTTGTTTTTTAAAGTTAAATATTGTTAGGATTTCCTGGCAGTCCACCTGGAGTATGTTTCCAGGGCCTTGCTTAACATCATCGCTTCTGTTGGCCACAGATACACAAATCTGCCTTTCCTTTCTGCCCTCTTCCTTCTCAATTCTTCCCTCATTCAGTGTCTTCAGTCTCTCCAGGCACATTTCATCTCTGTCTTAATCTGCTAGAGCTGCCATAGCAAAGTACCACAGACTGGGTGGCTCACACAATAAAAATGTGTTGTCTCCCACATCTGGAGGCTAGAAGGACAAGATGAATGGTGTCAGCCGGGTTGGTTCTTTCTGAGGCCCATGAGGGAATGATCTGCTCCAGGCCTCTCTCCTTGTCTTGTAGATGGCCATCATCTTCCTTTTATGTGTGTTTGTGTTCAAATTTCCCCTTTTTATAAGAACAACAGTCATATTGGATTAGGGACAACTTTAATGATTTCACTTTGACTTGATCAACTCTATAAAAAACACTTCTCCAAATATAGTCACAACCTGTGGTATGGGGGTTAGAACTTCCACATATGAATGAGGGGATAGGATATGATTCCACCTATAACAATCCCAAGCCCCACTAACCTTGGGGAAGACCAAACTGTTCATTTCCCTTTTCAGTTGGCTTGGCACTTGAACTTCGAAGGTACTGTCACTTCACTAACCTTCCCACCCTACTGGAAAAGTCACTCACTGTAGACTTAGCTCCAGGTTCTGTTTGACAGGTGCAAATTGCTGCCCAAGGCACTGCTTTTCATCTCCTGACCAGCTCCCTTTTTCTCTCACACCACAGCCCAAGGTGCTCATCACTTGATTCTTCTTTTCCTGTGTCATTCCATCTGTTCCACGAAGCTTTAGCTACAGAAGCCCTTTCCACCTCTGGAACCTCTGAGTCAGCCATGCCACCCTCAAGACCTGAGGCCTGTTTGCCAGAACTCCATGATCAGGGCCCGCTCAGCCCAGTACTTGTCCTTCTGTCCAAGCAGGTCCTAGAACCAGGCCTCAGGTTCCGCTGCACCTGTGCCTCTGCCACCCCTCCTCCCAGGCTGATGGACTCCATGCCCCACAGGCTGCCGCTGAGTCACCCCCTACTCTGCCTCTCATGGTAGCAATAGCTGGTGGTCTCAGAACCTTCTTTAGAACCCTTCCCTTATTTGAAACTCCCCTCCATTTACTATATGAGGGCCCAGCTGCTGTTACCGTGTCTCATGCAGATTTCTAATGTGGTGCAAGGGACTACTAGCCGCTTCCTATGTTACAGCGCAGGGTAGCAAGGGAAGCACACATGTCCACACTGGTGTGAGGGGATCTCAGCACTAAGGCAGCCAGAGCACATTTCTACATACCAAACGGGTTCTGGGTTTAGTGTGTGCTTTGAGTAGCAAAAATGCTAACTTCTAAGAGTTGTAAAATATTTTCTTTATTGAAGAACATCTGAAGCTGGAGAGACACAGTCTCAACTCTTTACTCCATGAAAACAAATAGTATACACTTAGTATACATTGGTCATTGGTCAATGTTTTAAATACAGATTTTTTAAAAAATTTCACTTGTGGCCAGTAAGCCATTAGTAACTCATTTTAAATGTTCAGTAAAGTTTATCCCTGTACCAGCGAGCATCTGTCCTTAGCTCTGTGGCATCTGTGCAGAGTGCCATGATATCAGTTAGCAATCATCTGGCCTCCAGAAAGCTTCCTCACAAGCACAGTTCCAAAATCTGTTCTGCTTTCCTCTTTGGAGTGGCCTGCTCCTTGAGCCACTCATCCCCTAGTGGCCAAAGTCAGTCACACAAGGCCTCCTGGTGCAGCCAGTTATGGAAGGAAAGGCTGCCCCCAAGCAGCCAGGGCCAAATCCTATTTCTGGCGGTGATTGTCTCTGATGCCTGATGTGGGGCAAGGCCCTTAGCCTCACTGAGACCTTGTGGGTGTACAAGTGTAAAATGAATTCCTACCTTGATGGGTGGTAGGGCTGCGCCTTGTTGCTCCGTTCTTCCTCTGACCTGCCAAAGTCAGGAGTTTGTTCTCGGCCTCTTCCGTGCTGGTCACCAAGCCACTGTGCTATGATGGGGGCACCTGGCTGCCCTGTCTCTTTTTCATCTCACTTCCTTTCTTCTCTGGCTCGCTCACTCACATCTCTGTCCCGCTTTCATTTTCTGCCTGTCCCTCTCTTCCCCTCTCATCTCTGTCACCCCCTTGTCTCTGTTTCTCTCTTCCTCTTTCTCTCATGTCTCTGCCCCTCCCTCTCATCTGTCCCTTTCTCATCTGTTTCCCCCTTCTCTGATCTCTGACCCTCTCATCTGTCTTCCACCTTCCCTCTTTCTTCCAGTCAGGCTTGTCATCATTGGCTTCCCTAATGGGACAGTTCAGTCTTTGGTGGAGGTAAATGATGAAATAGACAGGCCTGGTAGGAATGGAGAGTCCAAAAGTGTCCCCCCACCCCCAGAGCATGTGCTATTTACACTGGTCCCTGTGGGCTGAAGCAAGCACGTGTGTGAAAAGGCTGGGGGAAGAGTACTCCAGGCAGAAGGGACAGCACATGCTTCCAATACCTGGAAGGTTCTGGAATGCTGGACCTGGTGAGAGGTGAGCAGGAGAGGCAGGCTGGGGTCAGACTACACAGGGCCTTGAGGACAAGGCCAGGCTGTTACCCTTAGGGTGGCACGAAGAAGCCATTGCAGTGGTTCTCAACCTTCCTAATGCCGCAATTTAATACAGTTCCTCATGTTGTGGTGACCTCCAACCATAAAATTATTTTCGTTGCTACTTCATAACTGTAATTTTGCTACTGTTATGAATCGTCATGTAAATATCTGATATGCAGGAAGTATTTTTATTGTTTGCAACCCACAGGTTGAGAACCGCTGCATTAGAGGGTGTTAAGTGGTTGTGCCTAGCTGTATGGAAGGAAGGAGGGAGGGAAGAGCCAGTGTCCCCAGGGGACTCCCCTCTGCTGGCACTGCCCTCTCCAGGGGCTTCTGCTAGCTCCTATTCCAATCAATGAAAATGAATAAAACTTCAAGTTGTAGAAAGTGCTGATTTAACAGAAGCATTTTTAGTCAGTAGAGCTATTTATAAAATTGTAAAAATTCAGAGGTAATGGAGGTATGTATGCGTGCGAGGGGCAGAAGCCAGTAGCATTTTACGACCAGTCAGTACCTGTGGCCTTGCCTGATGCGCAGGTTGAGGTTTCACCTGAGCCCGCTTGTGTCCTCTGGGAATTTGGCCAAGCTGGCAGGGGAGCACAGGGTGACAAAAGCATCCCCACGGGGTTAGCTGGAACATCTGGCTCCTGGGTAGAGAGTCCCTGTAGCTTGGCATGAGGACACATGGGCATCTTGGTTGTGAACTCATCCTGCAGTTAGAAGCATCTGCATGCTGAAAGTGCCCATGAGTGGCTAACGCAGCTGTGTCCTGCTTGCCCCCAGATGCCAATTCACCAAAATCTCAAGGAGCTGCTGGCTGTGAGGGCGGAGCTGCAGAAGAGGGTGGAGGACCTGCAGCGGGAGGTGGCCACTCGAGCCTCATCCCCATCTGAGCGGGGTTCCTCACCTTCCCACTCAGTCACACCCGTCCACACCTCAGTCTGATGCTGCAGAGACAGTAGTTCCGGTGAGTCCAGCCATCAAGGCCATCCTGCGGCTCCACTGCTTTCCCGGGTGACTCAGGCAAGGGTCCTGCGACCTGTTCCGGCTATAGATTGTGATCTTGTCTTTTAGGATTAGGCCCAGTGCCCTCCACATCTGGACAGCACTTCCAACCAGCGACCCTGTGTGTGGCTAGGTGCCAGCTCCCACTGTCGTCTATACTTTTTTGTTTTCTGAACATCCCATTTCCCTCCTGTTGGGTTTCTCAGGGGTGGCTGTCTGTCCCATTGACCCTGTGACCAGCCCAGGCGCTTGGGAGAAGCCATAATGAATGGAACATAGTGCTTAGGTTCAAGAAAGTCTCATACCATTTCTTTCCTTCATTAAAACAAACACCATTTACTTAGAGACCATGTTGCCAGCCCCGGGCTTCTTTCAGCTCCTTGCTACAACTTGACTGTTTTAAAGTTAACTATTTTGGGGGAAAAACAGACCATTGCCCTCTGTTCTAGAGTTCTTGCAAGGGGGCCCCTGTACCAATTACTGTTGTGTACATGTAAGGTATTTTTTAAAAAGAGAAATATGCATTTATTTTCCTATGTCCTTTTTTATGTTTATACTAGTCACCCCAGGAGGTATCTGCTAACTGGACTGTGAGAAATTCTTTTCAAAAACAGCTCATGATAACTTTTATGTGGTACATTTAAAACGCGACTTGAATACTGTTGTTTAAAAGGCATTGTGTTCTAGCCTCACCTGACTTTGGTACTTGCCTCCTGAGGTGGCCTAGGCCACTGATGGCAATAGCAGCAGTTTCCCTCGGGATGGCTTGGCAGAGGGGGAGGACTCTGGCAGCTCTGCGCTGGCCTCCCCGTGGGCTCCTTCACAGAGCTGTCCACAGCTCCTGGCCTGTCTGACCTTGCAGCCTCCTGCTTCTGAGTCCGCTCTCACCTGTTATCTGCCTGTCTGAAGATCTCTTTAATTCAGTTTATTCATATGACTTCATGTCAGTATTTTAAAGCAACCACTGAGCTGTGGCTTCAGTTGCCAAAAGCATAACACGCACTTCCCTGGGTTTTCTCATCTCAGAGCCAACCTTCTCCGGCCAGGCCTCTCCTCCCAGTTTTGAGCCTTCCCTCCTGACTTTGGGTTCTGGGACTCTGTCATTGTGGGCAGGAACTAATTTACCATC
The DNA here is from genome assembly GCF_000412655.1 of Myotis brandtii. Lineage (NCBI taxonomy): Eukaryota > Metazoa > Chordata > Mammalia > Chiroptera > Vespertilionidae > Myotis > Myotis brandtii. Next base: position 760,590 of record NW_005370716.1, read on the forward strand.
AGCTGGTCCATCCACTAGTGCTAGAGCTGAGTTCCTCTGTGTGGTGTTACAGAATCTTGTACCCGCCCCAGCAGGCCAAACCCTCCCCCTGCCCTGCCCATTTCTGCCAATCACTGGGACCCCCATCATTGCAGGAGTTAAGCTTGCCTTTGGAGTCAGGGAGCCTCAGAAGCCCATAGGGTTAGAGCTGAGTACAACTGCATTGGAATATCTAGTTTGTTTAATTAGTGGACGCCATGCACAGTCTTACATATTGACCTTATTTTTGAAAATATATTCTTAAAAAAGATTTTTTTACAAATAGTTAAGAGAATAGATGTTTTTTCAACTTGGAACTTTCTGATTCTTAAAGAAAATTATCTGGTACTTGTCAGGTATCAGAAGTACTTCTTCCAAGTAATTTGATTACCTAAAATGAATTCTCCATTTTTATCAGCTGGGGATTTGTTTCTAAATCATAGTTCAATTTATATTAGCTTTTGATTTATGCTCCCAACATATCTGAAAGCTTATTTACAAATGGATAAACTGGATTATTCATTGATACACTGTTTTCTTCCTAAATGGAGACATTCCCTTTTTTTGTTCCCTAGAAATATCCTTTAATCCCCAGCTGCACTAAGACTATTAAACTTGGTGGGGACTGGATGAGGCTTCTGACAGAACCAGAGCAGCAGAGAGGGCTTATTCTTGCCCAGGTCACCTAGCTTGGTGCTGGGCAGGGTGGGGGCCTAGGCTGGGCTGTCGCACCCTCCTCTGCATGTGGGGCCCTAGGAGGAGCCCTCAAAACTCCCATTCGATTTGAAAGCAGCAATTGAGATCATTCTCCTTTATATGTTCCTAGCACAAAACTATTTCTAAAATAATTTGAAGTATAGTTTTGTTACCTAAGCAGTTCTTTTTTTCAGTTTTATTTAAGTGTACTAGAATGTAAAACCTTTACGGTGCAGATTTTTAAAAACTGGTACAGTATCGTATTTGCCTCACCTGATGCACTATATTACAATCTGTAATTAAAATGATAATATCTTTGCTCTGTGGTTTCTTTTTTTTAAGTGTTTTGGTAGATTTCCCCCCCCCCCCCCCTTGGGGGAAATTAGTAATGGTAAACATTCAATCCATGTTATTTTATTATGTGCCTTTAAATAATTGAATTCATTTACTAAATCATAAATGCAATTTATCTTAAGTCTTCAGTGTTTTGGCTGAAATGGGTAAGTACTGTGATTTAAAAATCTGAAATGCCTCTTGACCTTAACCTTGAAAAAATGTTAAGGACACAGGAAAGGACTGGAGACACCTGAGAACCAGGTGCAGCTCTGAGGAGGCAGAGCTGTCTTTCCAGGCCATGAGTCCTGGAGCCTAAAACTGGGTGCACTTCTGAGAAGCCCCAGAGTCCCCACCCCAAGTCTACATAAGGAATGCTGGCCTTCTGGTGGGCTGGAAGGGCTTGGATGAAACCATGGTACCCCTGAGGCTCACCCTTCTTAAAAAGACCTCGATCCCTGTCCCTCTCCATGGAGCAGTCACTGTAGCTGTAGTCCTCAGCAGTGACAGCTGAGTAGCAAGGCTGGGAGGGCCACTGTGTGAGACCCCAGTTGGCCATGCAGAACCTCTGCACTGAAAAGTCACTCGGTGGGTTTGGGTTTGAAGACTTAGTGCTGTTTTACTACTAGAACAAAAATGTCACCCACCTCAATGTGGAAGCCCTCCTAGTGTCCACCGCATCTTGCTCATGCTGAAATGTCAGGCTGTCTTTTCAGTCTGTAAGCCAAGCTGTGGGGTCATGACAAGAGCACACTTTATCCCAAACAGGCCTTTCCACACACAGCAGCAATGAGTGATGGGGTGCAGGGCCCTCCTCCTTGCTCAGTTTCTCTGGCTGAAACCACTGCACAGACCTCACAGCCACCCTCGATACTGCCTTTCATTGAAGAAGGCAAAGCAGTGGGCTTGGGAGTCAGGAGTCTGGAGCCTTTGCCCTCCCGCCACCCCTTGCCCCCCACGCACCCTGGAACATCAGGCACATCACTGTACAGCTCTAGGCCTTAGCTCCTTATACCCTGAGGGGGGCCACCCCCTGGAAGCCCTAACCTACCTCTCTCCTTCCAGAGAAATACCTTTGGCTGGGGAGGGTGTGGAGGAGGTCAGCTCCATATCATAATTAGGGGAAAAAAACAGCATCACCTGACAAAGGAAGTGCCTTGAACGCCACCACAATGCAATAATCTCTTAGGTTCCATTTTGTTTAATGCAAAGACGAGACAGTTTACAATTCACTCTTAAATACAAGCACATAAAAAGTACTGGGGACTTGATCAGTCTCTATTTCTTCTTCCTCAGAGAACTGATACTAACTCCCAACCCAAGTAGCCAAGGCAGTGGGCTGGCACTGTTCTATGGGTCCGACCTGAGAGGGTATTCCACCCCACAAAGCTGCCATGTCTCCTTCCTCCACGTGCTGTTAATAACACTGAGCCAGCTCTCCTCCCCTGCCCCCCCCCCAACCTGCCCACCACGTTAAGCTGATACGGATTGGCTCTTTTCAACTGGCCCTTCTAATTCACTCACTTTATCTCCCTTATCATCTGAGAGAGGCCCACACCAGCCAATGCAACTTTCAGATAATCACATAGTTACAAAAGCCCCATAGGCTTCTGCAGGTATCAGTACTCCACCTGGGTTGACAGCTCTGCAAATGGGTGGCTGAGTGACTTTCCAGGCTTGGCCAGCCACTAGCAGCAGGTTTGAGCACTCATTCTGCAGAAGGCACCCCGAGAGCTAGGGAGGAACAAAATGGGTTTGGCAACTGAAGTCAGTGCTGCTCAGAATGTGGCTTTACAGAGCGTGTTGACTTCTCATCCCAGATGGAGGGGTGCAAGTTCTTTGCCATCACAAGCCTCAGGTTAAAGCTAAGGGGAGAAACCCAACTAATTCCAGTGCAAATCCTCGCCATGCCAGGGGCCATACAGGCCACATCACTCCTCATCCTACTCACTGCTGTGACTGACTTCTCTATAAAATGTCCACAGTTCCCAGTGGCAGGGAGAGAGTATTTAATCACATGCAAACGCTGGCCCTTTTTTTCCCCGTTAAAGGCCTCAGGAGGGCCTTGGTGCTCAGACATCCTAACACAATCCCTCTCTGACTCCTGTCCTTAGGACACTGGCTGTTCCTGGGTCCTGAGGTCAATCTATCTACGTAGCAACAAGCCATAGATGCAAAAATCCTTCATAGCTGCCTCCAGCCCAGCACTGGCCAGGGATTCAGGCCATCAGCTCTTGTCATCGTTGGGACGGGGAAGCCGAGCAAAGTTGACAACAATCTGGCTAGTGAGGGCTGGGAGGTGTTAGAAAAAGGCATACCTTGCAAGCAATGCCTCCCCTGCTCAATCTCTTGGAACATGGGGAGGCCAGATTTTCCTTCCTCCAGTGTCCTCAGTGCTCCACGCCCCCTCAAAGACACATACCCCTGGCCTGACTGGGAGGTACCCCCACACAGAAGGCATTTTAGGACCCGCAGGCCTGCACTGGGAATGGATCCGAAGGGCAGCACTGAGCCACACAATCCAACTGAACTGATTACCATCACACAACGGAGTATGTTTTTAAAACAAGTGCATAAATGAACACATGAGGCATGCATTAGATAACCTATGGGGTCTGTTCAGATTTCAACTGTTTCCTTAAGTTGGAGTCGGCTCTCCCAGCTCAGCAGACAAGGAGCTAACATAGAGCCTGGGAGACTGGTGGGGCCTCCTGTGCAGGGCAGAGGCACATGAACTTGTGTAAATAGGAGCCTATCTTCCTGCTGACCTTCATTATGTTCTCAGGGAGTGACTTTTGACACTCCAAACTTATTATCAGTAGACAGTGACTCTATACTCTAGCTCAGCCTCTGACAGCAGAGCTCCCAGAAACAGGACCACATGTGGGCCAAAGAGAACATTCCAGGAAGTCAGCTCTGCTCCAGCCCAAATAAGATAGTGCCAGGTCAAGTGAGGAGCCAGTCCCTGGGTTCTGGTGTTTCCCACAGTGAGCAAGCCCCCAGTGCTCATCATCAACAGACCAGACAGTATATCTATAAACTTGCCAAGGCAGGCATATGTCACTAAACCAAGCAAACATCCCTCCCCTCTTCTCCCCTCCCCTCCCCCTCAAATATATTTCTAAGCAAACAACAAGCATGCTTCTGGCTTTGATACTCATTCTTGATGTCTGTATCTTTTGCTACCAAATAAGAACACAAGAGGAAGGGGGATAAATTCATTTCTAATACATAAATGATTCCTAAAAACTAATCATGTCAGCCTGAAGACCACATCCAGCCCCCTATGGAATCAGATGGGAATTAGACTTGAGAGTCACAGCTTGTACTTGTCTAGAAAATTCCTAAACTCTGAGGGCAGGACTAGCATGGCATGCATTTTTGCAATTAAATAAATGTAAAATGTAAAGTCTCCACATGGACCAGCTCTCTGGAAGCCCAGCAGTGAGTGTCAAAGCTGGAATTGGAAAGGACAGAAATGACCCCCCACCTCCACCCTGGGTGTCGTGTGTGCCCAGTGTTACCTGGTGTTCACTGGTTCATTCCTTGCAGGGGCTCTAAGCACCGTCTGTTAGCTGGGCCCCTGATTGTTCTCTGAGGTCACACTAGGGCTGCCTTTTGGCAGAAACCCGCCAATGAGTCAGGAACCACACTACCCTGTGGTCAATATCTTGTCCCCTAAGCACAAATGTCCTCTTGGCCTCCCTCAGCTTGGTCCCCCTCCCCAGCTCACTAAGGCCTGGGATTGTCTAGTTTTGGGGAGTGGGTGACCCAGCAGCTCCCACGGCTGGATTTCAGGGTATCTGTGGCAGGGAGGGCACCACCAGCCTGTCTGCAGGGCACAGAAACCAAACTCACAAACACCAAGAGCTCATCCAGAAAACTTAAGAACAACGAGAAGCCAATGATATCAAAGGAACAGTACAGCAGCTGCGGGTCCAAATGAAATCAGGATCTTGGTCCTCAGTGGCAGGACCACTGTGAGCGGCTGCTGCAAGGGACCCTCAGATCCGAGGCGGCTGGGGCTGCGGTGGCTCTGCGGACTGTGGTGGCAGTTCTAAGCATTTCACTGGGAAGAGAAAACACCCGTTAGAAGGGATTCATTTCCACGCTGCACAGAAGGCGCAAATACACAAGTCAGCCCCTGCTGGGGACAGCGAGCTGGTTCCCTGTCTGTCCTGTTCAGGGGCTGGGGCAGCACAGCCCCTCCTGGCCAAACTCCCCTCTAGTGCCCACTCTGTCCCCAGTCAGGGCAACCCATTTCCTCATCTGTAATGGGAATGCTTCTGATGGGGTTGCTGGGCGGATTTTAAATAAAGCACTCGACACAGTACCTGGTCCACAGAATTGCTCACACAATGTTGGCTAAGAGTTTTAAAAATGCTTATAGTGAATGCTGCTGTAGAGCCAGTTTTCCCATGTTTTAATTCAGGGCTGTTTAATCCATTCAGTGCAGTACTGTCAAGTACCCACCCTGAGCAAGGGCATGGGGCACGCTGTGCACCCCCACTGCTGCTGCCCTCTAATATAGCCACAAGATGCCTACCCAGCCTCTACTGAGGAAAACAGCCTTTCCTGACCACCCCACTCAAATTCTGGAGCCATAGGTGGTATCTGCCCTGAGAAATTGGCCCTCCAGGCCAGCAGCTTGACCTTATGCAGCCTCCATTGCTGATGGCTCCTGCACCCAGAAAGGGCTTCATGACCATGAAGGAGACAGGGAGGGAGGGAGAGGGGGGAAGGGAGGGTAAAGGGAGAAAGGGAGGAAATGAGGGAGGGGGAGGGAAAAAGGGAGGGAGGAAGGGAGGGAGACGGGTTCCAATAATAGGGTCTATGTTTTAACCAAGTTCCCTCTTGCCTTTGGCAATTTTCAAATTGAAAGTTTATGTGTCTAGGGTAAAATATTCCCCAGGGCTCTATGAGAATTTGTCTGGAGTCATCTATTTTCATTGTAGGGAGTACAGGGGCCTGGGGCTCATGCTCAGATAACTCAGGAGCACAGCCCGAGCCCCAATAGTGCACCGAAGTCCTCAACACCGCATCAGCTGGCCCTGGCTGTGGTCCAACTCTCCCTGATGGCCATCTGATCAGGGGCTGAGTGCAGGGACCTCTGGGCCACTGCAGCCCTTGTTCTGCCTGGATATTCTAGAAACAGACACCTCTGCACTTCCTGCTTCCCTAGCACAGTGCTGGGCTCACCAACTAAGGGACCTTTGGCAAGGGACACTGACCAAAAAGTCTTTACCTTGAGGTTCTTCACACACAACAGCTTCCAGGTTCTCTCCCTTCACGTAGTCTGCATTGAGACCCTCTGCAAAGGGCAAAGGGCAGAGTTAGCAACCGAACCAAAGGGTCTCCCACCATGATCAAGCACTCCCGACTAAGTCCTCCAACTCCCTTCACAGACTCGGACCCTGCACCCCGAGCCACCTAAATGTCTTCATCTAGGCAGAGTGGCTGGCTGGGAGTGTGCTGCCTGCCCAATTCTCATCATCATCCTCAGAAATGATATCACATGGCAAAGGCCCCTGACAAACCCCATCCGCATAGGGCAGGTGGCACCGCATGTAGATTGTGAGCCAGACAGCAGCTCCGCTCAGCAGAGGGGGCACCCAATAGCAAGGCTCAGTGTCATCCATGGGTCCATATGCTGGGCCAGGGGCCAGGGAGGCAGAGAGGGAGCCAAGCACTGCATGAGTAACTGATGGATGCTGAGTAGAGGGGCAGATAGCTGAGTGGAGCTCACTTTGGAGATGCCTGCAAAGCCTCCTGCTAGTGTACAGCCTTCCCGGCAACACCTGCATGGAGAGGCCAACCAGATCCTCTAGGCAGTGGGAATGGCACTGGCCCTGCCCCAGCACATACAGGTGCTAGGGCCCAGCAACAGCTGCTCTGGTCTAGTTATTTGGGCTTTCTCCCACCTACTTTCGAGAGGGACTTGGGGACTCTACAAAGCATGCTCTGCATGCCAGCGCTCTGGCCACTGAGCAGCACCATGCTGGACACAAGGGCCATTACTCAGGACTCGGAGTGGACCCAACCCCTGCTGCTTGGGGAGAGTCAAGAGCCCCTGTCTTATCCTTAGATGGGCAAGAGACTGGAAATCTCATCAGAGCTCTGGGCCTGTGGGAACACTGGATCATGGTTGCAACCAACCAAACAAATGAGTAGGCACCAGTATAAGTCACTCCACCCTCCTAGGCTGCATTCAGGCTCCTTGCCTAGAAAAGTATGCCTGTATGCCCTGATGCTTGCTGGCTCAAGGTGACACCAGATGTGTCCAGTAAAAATGTGGGCATCTGTCAGCAGGTGTGGCTGGCCCCCATATGGGACAGGGTAGGTGATGGAGCTGGGGAAAGCTATCCCCAGCTGATGGGCAGGGGATGGGAGACTCCTTGACCTCTGATCACTGTCCAGCTGCCACCCTGGCATGCACTGGACTGGCTTTTACCTGTGGGCAGCCATCTGGTTTGCTCCTCAGGGATGACCACCAGGGGGCATCTGAATCCTACACAGGACCTTCACCCCCTCCCACACATCCCTGAACCCAGCCTAGGGACAGAAAGTCTGGCAGGTGGCACCCTCCCATGTGTATCAGGGAAAGCTAAAGATGATGTGGTTGCAGCCAAATTGGAAAGTGCCAAGGAAGAGCGGTGGAGAGCGGTGAGAAGGAGCAAGAGCAGCAGGATGGTGAGGGGGTGGGGAGGGGGAGACAATGAGGCATTGAGGCCAAAGCAGAAGAGAAAAACAAGTAAGTCAAAGTACATTGTTACCTTGACCTTCTGCTGCATCTGAAGGCAAGACACAAAACTTAGGACCCTGGATCAAGAACTCAGCCCCCGGCAACAAAGCACACGGGCTTTTGGTGAAACACGCTGGCCCTTGGCACTGAAGGCAGAGACGGGAAGCAAAGGGTCCCCAAAATCTGAGCCCTTTTGATGGCAGAAAATGCTGGAAGCCCCTGAGGGCCACATTGGGGAGCGACCCTCCTAGTAGCCACGCGCCACCCCTTGGGGGGCTTGCTGGTGCACCCCGTGCAGAGTGGTTTCTGCTCTGCCTTTCCTGACCTCCACGCAGTGATAGTTGAGGCCACTCTGGGCAGGAAGTCCCAGCCCCCAGCTTCACAGTGGTCTTAGCCACCCCACATCCATGGGACTCCTCCTGATTCCCACCCGGTGTAGGTACCAGGTACATAACACATGAAGCACACACAGTCTTCCCACAGGCTGACAGTCCAGAGAGTGAACAGGGCAGCAGTCACAGATGCAGAAACAAACCACCAAGCCCAATCCTTCCTCATGATCTCCATACCAGTCAGCAGGGGGCGCTGTGTGCACATTCAGGAGAGACATCTAGTCAGGGCCATCAGGCTGGGAGAGTCCGAAGGCTTCCTGGGAAGGTAACCCAGGCCCAAAGAATGAGAAAGGCTAAGTGAAGAGAGGGGACAGCAAGAGAGGATGCTGGAGGCCCCAGGGCACACTCAAGGAAGTGAGTATGGAGAAAATCTTATGGGGCCATGGCTGCAAGGGTGGGGAGGGGAGCGAAAGGGCAAGGTTGTGGTTTGAGTGGAACCAACCACAGAATGACAAGCTCAGGGGCTCAGCCATGACCTGGGAGGAGTGGGGAACATGGGAGGTCCTGGCAGAGCTGGTTCTGTGCATTTTTAAGCAGGTCCTTCTGGCTGCTCCGTGCAGGGGGAAGTGTGGGGAACACTGGGGCAGGCAGGAGGCTGATGGAACCATCCAGATAGAGGACTAGGAGACCTGGCCCTGGAAAGGCATGGGCCATGGTGGTGGTGTGACCCCAGAGCAGGGGGCACAAGCCCCAGGATTGGTAAACCACGGATGTGGCATGAGGAGACAGGAGGATCCAGGAGGACTGGTGGAATCTGTGAGAGGGGCCACAGGGATGGGGTGGACACAACTTAAAAACTCTGAAGAGAAATTTGGTAGTACAGGGAGTGGATACAGAAGCAAAAGAGGTCCTTTTCAAAACTGGGGGATACTTCACACTTGATTCCCTTCTGTGTAAATTGGGGGTGATGTTAGCACTTGCATAAGTGTCCAGTAAAGGGATTCAGGACAGTGTAGGTTAAGCAATGATAATGACATCATTAACAGATTGAAGGGGGGGAAAAACAGGGCCAAAGACACATTTGGAGGGTCCACTCATATAGGAGCCAGAGGGTGTAGTCTGAAGTCTGTGGCAGGGAGGGAAGCCTTCCTTTAGACTGAATGGGGGGGGGTGGGGAGAGGCCTATTGGCTCCCACTCAGGGATCTGTGAGGCCAGTGGGTTCCATGAACTTCTTTGGAGCCATCATAGCCCTACAAGCCCACTTGCTTCCCTTGCCTATGCCAGCCTGCCAGCAGGCTCACCCCCACTGCCTGGCCCAGCAATACCCTCACCTCGAGGCTATCCCCCAGAAAGGTCACATCCATGCCCTCCAGCTTTGTTGCCACATAACTTTCAGCTGTCATTAACACTCCCTCTTTTGGGTTTATTCTTTCCCAAATATATAAATTGCTCAGTTCTACACACCAAGTCCTTCATGTGTTCACATTTTATTTGGCTTCCCTGATAATCCAATTTGAAAAGCTCAGATCTGTCTGTTTTATGTGAAAATAATGTATTTTCATTTCACCTTAGTACCCCCACAGAGACAAACAGATACAACCCAGACATCTCTTTTTTGGTTTGGAAATCAACCTTTTTTCTCCTCCCTGTTTCTACCTACTGGCACCCCTTCTGGATTCATGGCTTCCCATCTGGAGTAAGTTCCTTCAAGGACTGTCTGTGCCTCTGTTCATCTATGAGATGAGGGTGTATGTCATTCCTAATCAGTGGGGCTATGGGAGTTCTTACTCTTCAGGTAACGATGCTGTACTGAAGTGTATGGTGGCCCCCCAAAAGATATGTCCTGGAACCAGTAAATGTGACCTTATTTGGAAAAGGGTCTTTGCAGAAGTGATCAAGGATCTTGAGATGAGATCAGGCTGGATTATCCAGGTGGACCCTACATTTAATGACAAATGTCTGTATAAGAGACAAAAATACGAGAGTCAGACACAGAGGGAAAGGCCATGTGAAGACAGAGGCAGAGACTGAAGTGATGCAACCATATACCATGGGACGTCTAGGGCCACCAGAACCTGGAAGAGGCAAGAAAGGATCCTTTTTTAGAGCTCCCAGAAGAAACCAACCCTGCTGACACCTTGATCTTGGACTTCTGGCCTCCAGAACTGGCAGAGAATAGATTTCTGTTGCTTTAAGCCAGTCCGTTTCTTTTATTTTATGCTGGGACAAAGGAAAGCTCTAAGGACAATCCAGCCTCCAGGTCTGCACTCCTGACTCTTCCTTGTTCACACTACTCTACAGCCAAGCTTCGCAATCCCTGATGAGGTGACAGTATCTCCAGCAGGGAGACCATGAACAGTTGCGCAGGTTGTGTACTGAGATGTGGATGGTGCCCCCAGAGTACTGTGCGCAGTCTGTGTAGCTGTATGTGGTGGCCCTGGTCAAGAATGTTGTATAAGAGTAAAAGAAGCAAATGTGATTGCCAGATGAAAAAGTAGTTGGAGATTTCAGCAATACCCACATTCAAAACATTCTGGGACTTGGGTTAATTTTCTGGGGAGCTCAGCTCCCAGCTAGAATTAAGGGCAGAGTCCTAGAGCAAGGGTAAGAGAAGCCACATAGGGGATAATCCTAAATTTAGGAAAGAGGAAATCTGCTGAGTCAGATACTGTCCCTTGAACTAAAAATCACCAGTCTTAGGGATACACTCTTAACAAACAGTGACACATCAATGCTGTGCTTATAAAACCAACAAGTGTGGTTTTTCTACCCCCCCAACCCCCCCACCCCCGCCCAACAGCATTCCCATGGGGTACCTGACAGCTTTCAAGATAGAATTCCATTTGTACCACATCTTATAGAAAACCATGGCATAAAACAGATGCATCCTAGCTTTCACAAATCTAGCATGTAAAGGAAGGGGCAAAACTACATTTAGTTTCTCTCTTGCATTCCTACTCCTTTAAAACAATTCACAATTCCACGTATTTTAAGATGTTCTGGCTCACACGGGGAGGAGCAGGGACACCAGGGCAGTGACTTCTTGGGATCTGAAAGGAAGGGAAAGGTTGCCAGAATGAGTGGTCCCCAGAGACTGCTGCCTTCTGCTCTGGAGAAAAATGACAGCAGTAGAGGGAGCTGTTGACCCCAGAGCCTCTGAAGCTCCCAAATTCCTTTGGGTGAAATCTGAGGCCATACAGAAATCCCAGGGTCTCTCCTGTTCTATGACAAGGAAACATCACAATGGCCACTGGGCTCTGCCCCCACAGAAATCTGGCTTCTAGAAACTGGAACCCTGGAAGACCAAGGTCAATGTGTCCAGCCCCATCCTCTCTTCTAGGCTGGTTTACACTTCAGTTTGGCCTAGACCTGTCCTCCAGGATTTCCAAAACTGCAACTCCCCCGCCCCACCCCCAGGAAGTCTTCTCTGGAGTTGCTCTCAGGCAGGCTGTGGAATAGACCAGAATCTCAACTTGCTCATGTTTCTTCCCCTTTCCCTCAAAAGGCCTTAACCATTCGTTCACATCCAGGAGTGGGGGGAATGCAATTGCTGCGGGCACAGCCACAAGCAGCTACAAGGCAGATCCACTTACGCTGGATGCGGAAGCAGAACTTCTTCTGCTGGTAGGAGATGTAGCTGGTGACGGCGCCAATCAGGGCCATGGCCAGGGCACTGGCCACACCGGCAATGGTGCCAGTCTCTGGTGACATTCCTGGGTAAAGGTGAGGGTGGGAGAAATGAGAAGACTCAAGGTCAAGCTAACTGTACCATAAGGATTGGCTCAGACACTGACCTAAGTTTGTTCTAATGCTCAGGACCTCTGAGCCAGTGTTGAGAGGCCCAGCCATTTGTATCAAAGGGTTCAAGTGACATAGTGCCCCCTTGGACTTGCCAAATGCTTCTCATTTTCCATAAGGATTTCCATTTTGAGAAGCTTAAAAGGTGGACATGGAAATGGCGCAGTCCCTCCCTATTTAACTCAGTTCCAGTTAGGTCTCTGGGTCTCATGCCAGCAAGGTTCCCATGGGATGACCTCCCTGGGGATCCATGTTTTCATGATTCATTCCTTTAAATGACTTTGTCCCTCTGCTGTTGGCCTCACAGTTCTTTAGCAGAAACATTCAGGGGAAGGTCTGGAAGGCCAACTCTGCAATGAGAGTGGGCCAGCACTATGTCTCCTTGTGGTTTCCAACAGAAATCTTGGGACTCAAACTCACCAGCTTCAGAGTCATCATTGTTGCCATACCGGCCATCACCTGGAGAAAGGACAAAAGCACATAGTGTCCGCTGTGAGTCTGTGACCATCCAGCTTGGGGTTAGGAGAAACAGTCCCTTTCCAATTCCCTGACCCTTCTTATTACCCCCTGCACAGGCTCCAGCCAGTAAACCTCCTAAATCCTAATGCACAGTACTCCATTGAATTTCCTTGCAATCAAATGGGGCAGATCATCCCCATCTTACAGAAGAGAGAGCAGAAGCTAAAGGACTTGCCAACAGGTGGCTGAGCTGGGCTCATGCCAGGTGAGCCTGACTCTGAATGACAACAGTATGTGTGTCCCATGTATCTACTATGGTAAGAAGTATTTATTCTTTATCTGAAGTGTATGTAAAACTTTGTTTTAAAAAAGATGAAAGGCTAGCATAAATATTCATAATCCCACCAGCCAGTGAGATTTACGGTTAATATTTTCAATTTACTTTCTTCCTGTGCCTAGTACTTTATCTGCTTTTCTTCACATCCAGATGTTTCTGTTCATGTAACTTAGGTACATATACAACATCCTTATGAGATGTTACAGGATTAAATCATAAGAGTTTTTAAGGGCTTCCACTTCCAGCTTGGCATAGATTTGGAGTTGTTCTTGGAACATACACAAATGCAGGTTGACAATCCCTTACCCAGGATTTTGAAATTCAAAAGGTTCTGAAATATCACAGAGATGGAGATGAGAGTAGTGGCTGACAGGAGTTAAGGAGGGTGGAGGGGGGGCTGTCTGTGATTATAAAAGGAAAACAGGCAGGATCCTTGCGGTGGCACAGCTGTCCTTTATCTTGACTGTGGTGGTCACAGGAATTTATACATGTGATAAAATTTCATAAAACACACACACAAACACACACACACTTCCCCAGACCAACATCTCCCTGCCAAGCAAGTGGTGCCATTTCAAGACATTAATTAGCCTTGAGCACTCCTTTCATGTCGCCCTCTTCTTCTCAGGACATAACACTCATTAATGGAGGGAGACTGTTCACAAAGCCCAGAGTCCTCAGGGGGAACCGCCCTGGGATGTTGGAGGCAATGAACTCTGACATTTCCTTCACCAATCAAAGAGTCTGGGGCAATGTGGTTCCTGGATCGTAACAAATGTCCACCCTCTGGGAAGGGATGTTGGTAATGGGGGAGGCTGTGGGTGTGTGGGAGCAGGGTTGATATGTGAACTCTCTGTACATTCTGCTCAATTTTGCTGTGAACCTAACCGCCCTGGGATGTTGGAGGCAATGAACTCTGACATTTCCTTCACCAATCAAAGAGTCTGGGGCAATGTGGTTCCTGGATCGTAACAAATGTCCACCCTCTGGGAAGGGATGTTGGTAATGGGGGAGGCTGTGGGTGTGTGGGAGCAGGGTTGATATGTGAACTCTCTGTACATTCTGCTCAATTTTGCTGTGAACCTAAAAGTGCTCTAAAAAATAAAGTTTATTTTTTAAAAAGAGTCTTGTGGGAGAAAATGAGGTTTGTTATGTTCCCACCTGGGGCAGAACCCTTGGGTTAAATGCATTTTATAAAGATCCATGATTGGATATGAATGTTTATTTACAAAACAAGGAACACTGGCATTTTAAAAACCACAATGGGGGTTCATCAGTGGCCCCCCTCTGCTGTGCTAGAGAGGCAAACCCCTTCACAGGCGTCCTCTACTGGCATGTCACCAGATTTCCAGACAGATCTGAGCAATTCAACCTATTCTTTCTTTCACCTTGAGGTGAAATGACGCTGAGTGTTCACAAGTCTCTCTTTCCTTGTTAATGATATGGTCATGAGGATTCACAGCAACTTGAACCTCACAGTCTGTATGATGGCTGAGTTAAGAGGGTGTTACATGAAATGTAAACAGGACTGCCCCTGGCTATTGTTCATCCAGATGCAAACAGAGAGACCTGGTAGTCTCCCAGGCTGTCAAAAAGACTCAAAATCTCAACACATCTCTACAAATTCCTTACTAACTGACAACCTGTGACTGTACGGAAGCATTATCCTAAGATTATTTAAGAAAAAAAACATGTTATTTCTCTCCCCTTCAAAAAAAGTGATCCCATCCTGTGGGAGACTCATTGCTCAGATGGACATGTGAGCTAGAAACACCATGAGGTTAAACAAACAATTAGAAAAAAAATAGGCATTTAAGATCCTTCCATCCCTTCTAGTTGCATGAACCTGAACTAAAGTCAGCCACACAGACCTGCCATTGCAGTTAGCCAAGCCAGTGTCATGGCTTTGATCCTCATTTGGCAACAGAGCTCTATTTACTTCCTCTGAGCACAGAATGAACCCAGTTCCTTTATGAAATGCATGCTGTATAAAAGATAGTATTGGGACAACTGATGAACCACTAACATAAAATAAATTTATCTAATCCAATACCTTCCATGGAAGTTCCCAATAAATACAAAACAGATGAAGCCATAAAAGCACTACAGGAAAATGTAGGACAACCTTTATATTGTCTTGGGGCAAGGAATGAGTTTCCAAACATGACCCAAAATCCAGAAACTTAAAAAGGAAGAGATATCAAAAGTAAAAACTTTAGTACTAAAGCACAAGCAACAAAACAAAAAGATAAATTGGATTTCATCAAAATCAAAACCTTCTGTGCTTTAAAAGACTTCACCAAAACAATGGAAAGACAAACCCACAAACTGGAAAAAAACATTTGCAAATTGTATATCTAGTAAGGAACTAGTACTGACAATATATGAAGAACTTCTACAACTTGATAATAAAAAGGCAAATAACTAGATTTTAAAATGGACGAAGGATGCAAATAGACATTTCTCCAGAGACACACAAATGGCCAATAAGCACATGAAAAGATGTTCAACATCATTAGTCATTAGGGAAATGCAAATTAAACCTACAATGAGATACTGATTTAAACACATTAGGATGCCTATAATAAAAAAAAAAAAGTAAGTGTTGGCTAGGATGTGAAGAAATTGGAACCCTCAGATATTATTGATGGGAATGTAAAATTGTCTAGTTGCTATGGAAAACAGAGAAGAAGCAATCTAAGGTTTCTCTTGAAGGATGGGTGGCTTAGCACTCTCTGGGGAGTGAGTGGGAATTCATCTGGTGAAAGAAAGGCTTTTTAGACAGAGAAACAGAATGTGAAGGCCTAAAGATAAGCACTACCAGTTCATATGTTTGGAAATAAAAGGAACCTGGTGGTCCAGGGCTGAAAAATAGGGCAGCAGGCTAAGAGGTTTCAATGTATCTTATAGGCAGTGGAGAGCCATTAAAGAGAATTTGTTTGCTTCTTTAAAAAAGTTTTCTAACATTCAAAAGAGCTGAAAGCACTGTAGAGTGAACACTCATACTAGTATATCCAATATCTGGATTCTATAACGAACACTTTGCATTATTTGCTTTATCATTGTCCATCCAATGATATTTCTTATATTTGTGATGTATTTCAGAGTTGCAGATATCAGTATACTGACCTCTAAACATATTTAGAGTTCCACATTTGCTTGTGATTCCTTTTGAAGGTAAAGTTTACATACACAAATCTTATGTGTACCATTTGATAAGTCTTGGTAGATGAATATACTTGAAAAATCCATATCCCCACTAAAATACACAATGTTACCATCACCCCAGAAAGTTCTCTCATGTCCCTGTTCAATCACTCCCTGTCCATATCCCAGCCCTGACAACCATGAATCTCATCTCTAACATAACACATTAGTTTGCAAGTATTATTACTTAATATGTTTGGGATCATTTAGTATGTACTCTTTTTTTTCCCTTTGGCTTCTTTCACTTAGCATAATGTTTCGACATTTATCCATGTTTTTATGTGTACCAGTAATTTATTCCATCATATGAGTGTATATCATAAATTATCTATCTACTGATTCTCCTATTGATACTTGGGTTGCTCCCAGTTTTTTGCTTTTATTTGGCTATTATAAATAAAGCTGCCATGAACATTTTTTTACAAGTCTTTTTTTAGACATAAGCTCTCATTTCTCTTGAATATACGTGAAATTGCAGAGTCAATGCATAGTCTATGTTCAGTTTTATAAGAAACTTTACATTCCCACCAACAATATATGAGTTTCAGTTGCTCCACATCCAGACCGACATTTGATATTGTCTGTCTAATTTTAGCCATTCTTGTGGGTGTGTTGTGATATCTCTTGTGGTTTTAATTTTCAGTTCCTTAATAACTTTGAACATCTTCATATAACTTCCTTTGTGAAGTTTCTGCTCAAATCTTATGCTCATTTTTAGCTGGGCTATCTTTTCATTATTATACAATAGTTTTAAGCAGAGGTCTGACAAGATCACTTTCATATTCCTGATGGTTCTCTCTGGCCACTGCATGGAGGAAAAACTACATCCAGGAGACCAGTTAAGAGGTTAAGGTAATGACCCAAGCAGAGATGACATGGGTCTGGGCTTGAGGGGAGGCAAAGAGAAGTAATATTCCAGTTTCAAAAGATACTAAGGGGGAGGATTTCTGGCATGAGGGAATGAATAAATCATCTCCTCAAAAAGCAACTCTAACTGTGGATAATCAAAGACAGCCATTTTCGGGAACAGTGAGAACAGCTGGAGTCTGCGGCCTTTTTGCCCAGGCTTGCTCACATTCCCCCCTCCCCCAGACTAGTTCAACTGAGGTGGAGTAAACAGGCCATAAAAACCAGCAACTGCACTGCAGCTGCTAAAAGGGACCCACGTGACTTGCAGTATTGTCAGTTAATGTGGCAATCTCAGTAGCAAGTGAATAGGGAGAGCCAGCAGCTCCTTTAGCCTGAGCAAGCCACCAACCAGTAAACTCAACAGGGATTTCATAGGAAGGTAGGAGGTGAGATAACAGATGCAACCTGTTGACAAGACTGTCACTGTCACCTACAGACAGGGGGCTCCTATAAGGCCAGCAGAAATGTTTTCTGGAGAAAAAATATATAACAAATAACATTTCAGAATTACACTCCAAAACTATAGTTGAGTCTATGTGCCTAAGAATCAAGGTTGCATGAATTATAATTGTTTTTAGGGTGAAGATCATCATTTATTTAAATGTGATGTTTTATCTTCACGCATGGCATTAGCATGTTGGCACAGAGGAGAGTGCCTGGGAAATGCATCATGTGCTTATCAAAATGTTTCAGTTTCACACTTGTATTTTTTGCTAGAACCCCTTTTATCTTCTTTTACTGATATCCATAATGACAGAGGGTAAAACTTGAGCTAACAACTGATTCTTTACAAGACAAGTTCAAATATGAGCCTAATTAAAGAATTTCCTAACACTTCCTCATTGCTAAAGCATGTACTTTTAATAAGGAATAAAATCATTCAGACTTTTATTCATGTGCATGCATACATACACTACTACTGCCCTAATCTCCCCATCTGGAAATACCATTTGTCACCCAGGAGTAATTGGCTCATTTGCTGGGTTTGCCCTTTAAATGTTCCATGTTCTCCTGACACCTGCAAGTTTCATTTAGAGGCCTTTAGAGCTTTTTACTCAAGATGACACTGTCTGGAAAGGTGTTCTGAAGGACAAATTTGACTACAGTATCCTTTGATCAGAAGAAAACACTCTTCCCATATGAAAAGTACACAGTTCCTGCAAAAAAGGAGCAAATGCTAGTACCACTGCCAGGACTGTGGGGAGTATCACAGGGTTACCACCAGTAACTTCTTACACGTATAACTTCTTACACACATAACTGTAACAACGTACCATCACAGCAAGTTACAACCACAAACTGCTACAACCATAGCTTACCATCAGAACAGGTTACAACCATAAGTAACAATCACAAATTACAACCACAACCTGTTTTGTCATATCAAGTTTGGCTAATATTCTCTCCATATTAGGATAAAATCTTGACATATTCTATATAATAAAAGCCCAGTGACCGAATGGCGGAATGACCAGAACAACCAGTGGACCAGTCGCTATGATGCGCACAGACCACCAGGGGGCAGATGCTCAACGCAGGAGCTGCCCCCTGGTGGTCAGTGCGCTACCACAATGAGCACGCCACTCGGCTGACCAGGATGAGCAGCTGCTCCCGCTGAGAACCCTGGGCCAATGGGCAGGAACCCAGGCTGCAATTGTTGCCTCCTCGCCCCAGGCTCCTCCTCCTCGCTCCCTGCCGCTTCCTCTGGATGCCCACAGGCCACGCAGCGCCACCACTGGGCTCGAAGAGCTGACCCCAGAGGCTGGGAGGCGGGTTCATGGCCACTGCAGGACTGAGGCCTACTCCGCCTCCTCTCAGTGCTATTGTCCCTGGTCCTGGCCCTGACCGGGCCCCCTGGAGAGGTGAGTGCTCTGGCTCCACAGAAGATGCCAGAGCAGGGAGCAGCTGCTCAGAGGCAGATCCACAGCCGCTCAGCTGACCGGGATGAGCGGTGCTCCCACAGTGGGCCAATCCCTGCAGGCCACGCTCCCCACCAGTGCACAAATCCCGTGCACCAGGCCTCTAGTATTATGATAAAAGTTTTGCATCATTGGTATTTTGGGCAATTAAAAATAACTGGCTTTGGGGGAGGATGTGACTATGAACGTTTAGCATGAGGGAGTTCGCTTGTGATGGAAGAGTTCTGCATTTTGAATTCAGATTGTACACATGGTTATTAAAATCTGCACTTGTGATAAAATGTGATAGACCTAGATGCACACATGTGCACACACACACACACAAACACACACATGAGTTCATATAAAATCTAATAAAATTTAAATAAGGTTGATGCTTGACTTAATAACAGTATTATACCAATATCAGCTTCCTGGTTTTGACAATGTACTATGATTACGTAAGATAGGGGAAACTAGGTGATAGATACACAGCTTTTACTTCTTGTGGGCATTAGACTATGTCAAAATAAAAAGATATTTTAAAAACTGTTTGGCTTGCCTGGCCAATGTGGCTCAGTGGTTGAGCATCGACCCATAAACCAAGAGGTGACTGGTTTGATTCCCAGTCAGGGCACATGCCCAGGTTGCAGGCTCAATCCCCAGTAGGGGCAAGCAGAAGGCAACTGATTGTTTCTCCTCGATGTTTCTATCTCTCAATCCCTCTTCTTCTCTCTCTAATATATATATGATATTTAAAGATGTTTGGCTTGCTATGGATCTCCTTAAAAAATGATTGTCACAATGATTTTTGCTTCTCCCATCCCAAGAGTGACAGGCTTCCCAGGTGGGGGACTTCCCAATGAGTTCTGTAACCCTCAGTTACTGTAATTGGTGCTGCCTTGGCAAATGGCTTCTTCTAACGTAGAGACGTTAACCCATGCAGCACCCTGGCTTTAGGAACATCAGAGAAAATGTGTGACCTTTCCAAACTGGCTTATAAACTCTCCTCCTTGAACTGCAAAGCTCGCATCACTCCAAGTGAACCCCAAGTTGCAAGCGCAGATGTCTGGGAACTACCTCTGACTTCCCAGAGGCTAATCATGTAATCACATTGTAAATGAGAATAAGCTGTTTGGACAGATAAATGCCCCTACCTCTACCCTTGTCTGGTTTGTAGTCACCACCCCCTAATACGTCTTCGAGATCCTTGTCCGAAAAACCTAGAGAAAAAAAAATATATACTTCAATGCCAAAAATACATTTTTCAGTGACAAGAAACTTGTATAGGTTAATGTTGCCCAACAACCCCAGACAATAATTGCCACTTAAGAATGTTCTTGATCAATGTGGTAGACAAAATTCTAAGATGGCCCCCAAGATTCCCTCCCACTAGTATACCCATCCTGTATAATATCCCATTACTTTGAGTGCCAGCAGGACCATGAATAGGATGGCTATTGCCCCTGTGATTAGGTTATATTACATTACAAAAGTGAAGGGATTTAGCAGATGTAATTAAGGCACCAAATGAGTATGGCTTTGTATTCATCAAATGGGAGATTATCCTGGAAAGGCCTGACTTAATCAGATGAGACCTTTAAAACAGTGTTGAGACCTTCTCTGAATTCAGATACTAGAAACAACAGAGTTAGTCGTCCTCTTCCACTCTACCCCTCTCTGTCTTTGTACTGTCTGGCTCCTGCTGGTCCTGGAGAAGCAAAGATCCATTAGTTCTACAATTGCAAGAAAATGTACTCAGTCAACAACTACATGACCTTG
Organism: Myotis brandtii; assembly: GCF_000412655.1. Taxonomy (NCBI): domain Eukaryota; kingdom Metazoa; phylum Chordata; class Mammalia; order Chiroptera; family Vespertilionidae; genus Myotis; species Myotis brandtii. Next base: position 781,102 of record NW_005370716.1, read on the forward strand.
GAAGAGAACCCAAGCTCAGATGAGACCACAGATTTGGTCAACATCTTGACTGAAGCTGTATGAAGCCCTAAACAGAAAACTCAGCTTAGCTGTTCCTGAACTCCCCAACAAAGGAAATTGAGATAGTAAATGGGTGTTGTCTTAACTCACTAAGTTTGGATCATTTGTTATGCAGCAATAGAAAACTAATACTAGGAAACAGTAATTAATTTTATTATAGATCAACCACTAAGTACACATTGTTTAATATTCTATGTGATGAAATGAAAGTATGCTTAAAGCATTTCTGTTGCACTCCAAAACATTATAGTTAATTCATAAAAGCACCTGCGTGATTGGTTCAGTTCTGAGTTGTATTAGATGCTTTGTGTCATGGAAGACAACTTTCACAGGAAAGATTGAGTGATGGGCAAACTATGATTGTGGTATCTTAAATATTTGGCTGATGATTTCTTAAAAATGAATGAAATAGGCTGTCACTTAAAACCCCTGGAGGTATTTGTTGTCAATGATAAGATTTCAAACAAGAATTAAAATTTCAAAAATCTTTATCTACCACTGTGAACATAATAACTTCCCTCTACTTAAATACTTTTTCCGCCCTAGCTGGTTTGGCTCAGTGGATAGAGCGTCAGCCTGTGGACTGAAGGGTCCTGAGTTTGATTCCAGTCAAGGGCACATGCCTGGGTTATGGGCTCGATCCCCAGTAGGGGACATGCAGGAGGCAGCCAATCAATGATTCTCTCTCATCTTTGATGTTTCTATCTCTTTCTCCCCTCTCCCTTCATCTCTGAAATCAGTAAAAATATTTTTTAAAAAAAAAGACTTTTTCTGATGAGATGGGTGGTAATATCAACAAAAGTGAATTTAGGGAATTGCATAATGAAACGGCATTATTTGGAAGATCAAAGGACCTAGGGGCAACAATATTTTCCAAACGACCAAAGCACAATGTACATAATCAAGAATGGGGCTTAACTCAACTATGGGAAGTTCATTGATACAATTTTATATTCCACACTAGATGCCCGGTGCATGAAATTCGTGCATGGGTAGGGTCCCTAGGCCTGGCTGGTGATCAGGGCCGATTGGGCCCTTCCTTCCAGCTACCGGCCCAGGCCTTCCTTCGTTCCATGCCACCCCCTGATGGTCAGCACACGTCATAGCAAGCAATCGAACACCCAGTCTTCCGGTCGAACTCCCGAGGGGACACTTTGCATATTAGCCTTTTATATGTAGAGACTGCACTTAACCTGAAAGAAATAACTACTGGTTGAGTTTTAAGTTTTTAGTGTCTTATCCAAGAATGTCCACAGTGATCTGAAAAGTCTATTAAAATATTCCTCCCTTTCCCAGCTGCATAGCTATATGAGGCCAGATTCCCTCCATATACTTCAACCATTACAACATGTTACAACTGAATCTGGAACCAGCAGTGAGACTCTAGCACTTCCACTAAGATAGCCGTCATATCAATTTGCAAAAATTTTTCTCACTAAAGTCCTCTTTTATCTTGCCAAGCATAGTTATTTCACATGATACTATGCTATTTATGTTATCATGCATAGGCTTAATGCTGTTTGTTTTTCATTAATAAATACTTTTTTTTCAGTTTTAATTTCAAAGATGATAGATATTGATAGATGTGACCCACATAACCAAAAACCCTTGAGATCCTCAATAATTTGGGGGGTCCAAAAATTTGAGAACATTGTTTTAGGGTTCTCCTGTGCCTTGAAGTGCCCCCAGCTCTGCCAGGCCAGGAATGGCTCTGTGGGCTGTAGTAGTGAATGAGCTACAACTCGACCAGTGAGCTACAGTGCTGGCCAGTGCTTTTAACCAGCTACAACTTACCTCCTCCTCCTGCACTTGGCTTCCTGCGGCCATCATCTCGATCATTTCGATCATCCAAGGCATCAGCCAAGTCAAAATCATCAACTTCATAAAAGAGAAAATCAATTGGTTAAATGACAGGTAGCTCACTTGGACACTACCCCAGAGGGAGCTCCACGGGGTCTTTCCTCATTGCCCTCATTAGAGTAGCATGTTACCTGCAGGCTTTGCCGGAGCTCTGGTCGTTCCAGGCCTCTTGGTTGTGGTAGTGACATGGTCCCATCTCTCTAAAGGAGGGAGGGGGACAGCAAGAGGAGCATGTTTAGTAACAAAATATAGCAGCCACTTCATGGCTCAGGGAAGTCACATCATGAGTAGCGTACCCTGGTCTTGGTCCTTGAGGCTCCTCGCAGGCCTCTGAGAATCACTTAGAGAAGGCTGACAAGGAGATGTAGGAGGTTTAAATGAGACAAGTTCTGCTCACATTTCTTCAGAAGATGGGTGGTGAGGTGGATGTTGTCCCACATTCGACCTACAGACCTCCAATAGTTTTGACATTTTTTGCAGAGATATTAAAAACCACCCTAAAATTCATATGGAATCTAAAAAGACCCCAAATAGCCAAAACAAACTTGAAAAACAACATAGTTGAAGGATTCACACTTTCTTAATTTCAAAATTTACTACAAAGCTATAGTAATCAAAACAGTGTGGTACTGGCATAAGAACAGACATATAAACCAATGGAATAGAATAGAGTACCCAGAAATAAACTCTCACATATATGGTCAATAGATTCTTGACAAAGGTTCCAAGAAACTGGATATGCAAAGAATGAAGTTGGAACCTTATCTTACACCATATATAAAAATTAATTCAAAATTGATCAGAGACCTAAACACAAGAGCTAAAACAATACAACTCTTAGAAAAAATATAGGGGAAAACCTTCATGATATTGGATTTGGTGATAATTTCTTGGATATGACACCAAAAGCACAGGTAAACTGATAGATAAATTTGCCTGGATCAAAATTTGAAAGCTTTTGTACAAAAGACACTATCAAGAGAGTGAAAAGACAATCCATAGAATAAGAGAATATATTTGTAAATCACATATCCAATAAGATATTAAAATCCAGGCTATATAAAAGAATCCTACAACTCAACAATAAAAAACCAGTGATATTTTTAAATGGGCAAAGGGCTTAAATAGACATGTCTTCAAAGAAGATACACAAATGACCAATAAATGCATGTAAACATACTCAGCATTGCTAGACACTAGGATAATGCAAATTAAATCCATAATGAGATAGGACTTCACACTCATTAGGATAACAAATTATCAAAAGAAAAAAACAGCAAGTGTTGGAGAGGATGTGAATAAATTGAAACCCTGGTACATTGCTGGTGGAAATGTAAAATGGTGCTGCTGTTGTGGAAAACAGTTTGGTGATTCCTCAAAAAGTTAAACATAGGTGATGTTTAAAAAATACTGGGAATATACTTAATGCCAATGGATCATACACTAAAATGTTTAAAATGGTAAATTTTATTATGTATGTTTACTACAATAAAAACACAATTCAGCCAAAACCGGTTTGGCTCAGTGGATAGAGCGTCGGCCTGCGGACTGAAGGGTCCCAGGTTCGATTCTGGTCAAGGGCATGTACTTGGGTTGCGGGCACATCCCCAGTGGGAGATGTGCAGGAGGCAGCTGATCGATGTTTCTCTCTCATCGATGTTTCTAACTCTCTATCTCTCTCCCTTCCTCTCTGTAAAAAATCAATAAAATACATAAAAACAAACAAAACAAAACAAAAAAAAACACAATTCAATGCCCTAGTTGGTTTGGCTCAGTGGATAGAGCATCAGCCTGTGGACTAAAGAGTCCTGGGTTCGATTCCAGTCAAGGGCCCAAGCCAGGGTTGCAGGCTCGATCCCCAGTGGGGGGCGTGCAGGAGGCAGCCAATCAATGATTCTCTCTCATCATTGATGTTTCTATCTCTCTCTCCCTTATCTTTCCTTTCTGAAATCAATAAAAAATATATTTTTAAAAAATTGCATAAGAGGGAAAACATCCACATGAATACAAGTAAAATTGGGAAAACCTGAATAAGATCACTAGACTATATCAATGTCAATCTCCTGGCTGTGACATTATAATTTTACAGGATATTACCATTGGGAAACTGGGTATAGGATGTACAGGATCTCTCTGTAATATTTCTTACACTTCCATGTGAATTTACAATTACCTCAAAAGAAAAAGTCAATTTAAAACTAAAGATTGAGCACAGCTGGCACAGCTCAGTGGTTGAGTATCAACCCATGAACCAGGAGGTCACAGTTCTATTCCCACTCAGGGCACATGCCTGGGTTGCAGGCTCAATCCCCAGTAGGGGGTGTGCAGGAGGCAGCCAATCAGTGATTCTCTCATTACTGATGGTTCTCTCTCTCTCTCCCTTCCTCTCTGAAATCAATAAAAACATATAAAAATAAATATAACTAAAGATTGATTTGAGCATCAAGGTCATTTTTATACCCCCAATAAAAATTCTGACGCATAGCCCTAACCGGTTTGGCTCAGCGGATAGAGCGTCGGCCTGTGGACTCAAGGGTCCCATGTTCGAATCCGGTGTAGGGCATGTACCTTGGTTGCGGGCACATCCCCAGTGGGGAGTGTGCAGGAGGCAGCTGATCGATGTTTCTCTCTCATCGATGTTTTTAACTCTATCCCTCTCCCTTCCTCCCTGTAAAAAATCAATAAAATATATTTTTAAAAAATTCTGATGCATAAATGACTGGTCTTCAAGGGCCCAGGAATGGCTATTATCAATCTGAAAAACTAAGGAGTAAGTCATGTAGTCCTGAGTTGGGGGAACATAGCCGTAGGTAAGAACATCTAGAAATGAGGTGGTATACACAAGGAAAGTTTTCAGACAACTGAAGCTTCTTCCTTCCTGATCCCAATGGTTTGTAAAACACTGAAACTCTTCTCCAAAGGATATCTTTCTAGAGCAAGTAACACAATTCTCTATTTGAAATGAGTATATAAAACACAACCTTTCTAGAGAGCCCAGGGTCACTTTTTTCTGTGATCACACTGTGCTTATCTCATAAAGATTAGTCCCCTTTTCAGCTTTCTAGATTGTTGGATCTAATCTTCCAGGGCTAAGAAAACTGCAAAGCAGACCAGTAATACACTACAAGTCAAAGCTGATATTTTTGGCTTCGAGGTGCTGCCACAACTTTCTGGGGGCAGGTTAACCTATGGATGAGTAGAGGCCTTTGCCAGGGCTTCTTCAGCCAGGGTGCATCAATTGACCTTAAACTCACCTTTGGGGCCATCATTATCCTGCCTGTGCAAGCACTTCCAATGGCAGCATACAGCAGAGCAAAAAGTCCTCAAGGTAAAGCCAGAATCTCTGGGCTCCAGTCCAGCTGCATTGTTAGCTTGCAGCAGGACGTTGGACAAGTTCCTCTCATCTGAACAATGACGGGAGGACATATTCATTAAGGTGTTCCCAGGTTATGTCATCTAGAGTTCTTCCTCATTAATAAAGATGGCTTTAATTTTTTTAAAGTTGAAATTAATTAAAAAGGGAATATATGCTCAATATAAAAAAATAATCCAGTGGTGTAGAATGGCAAAAGAGAAAATATAAAGGTAAGTCTTAAATCTCTCTCCAGAAATGGCTACCATGAATCTTTTCAGACCTGCATGCATGCCCCTGTGTGTGTGTCTGCATGTTCACATATACTTATATTTGATAAGAACATGAGTCATACTACATATATCCTGTTCTGTAACTTGCTTTTTTCATGTCAGTTCTAGAGATTTACCATATTTTGTAATGGCTGCATTGTATGAATAGTTCAGAATTTATGAATTTAACCATGAGATTTGAGAGTAATTTTTTTAAATATTTTAATTGATTTTTAGAGAGAGAGGAATGGAGAGGGATAGATAGAAACATCGATGAGATCAGTAGCCTCCTGCAGGCGCCCTACTGGAGATTGAGCCGGCAACCTGGGCATGTGCCCTGACCAGGAATCAAACTGGTGACCTCTTGGTTCCTGGATTGACACTCAACCACTGAGTAACACCGGCCTGGTGAGAGTAATTTTAGATTGATACAAAACACAGGAAAGCTGCAAAGGCCATTCCAACTGTATCTCTGCACACATACATAAGTGCACCTAGAGGGAAAATGCTTTGAAGTAGAACTGCTCGTTCAAAGACTTTGTCAAATTGCCCTCCTAAAAGGTTTAACTAATTTATATGATTATCACAAAAGTGAAATTATAAAAGTATAACTTAATACACAGAAGACATATAAAAATGACCTTCCTGCCCCAACTCCACAAATACATGCTCATTGCACATTAATATTGAAGAGCTCAGTGATTTGAAGGAAAACATAAGGATGCTACATAAATATGTAGTCATCTTCTCAGAAAGTTCTTAAAGTTTGTTCCATGGACCTCTGGGGTCCATGAGGTCATAACTATTTTCATAATCATCCTCAGATATTTTTTGCCCTTTTTACAGGGTTGATATTTGCACTATGAGGTAAAAGCAATGGTGAGTAAACCTGGCCCTAGAATGAACCAAGGCAGTAGCACCAAACAGTATGAGGAGTCAATAGATTCTTCACTATACAATAGCAGTTGAAAGAGAATGCCAGTTTTACTTAATGTCCTAGATCAGCGGTTCTCAACCTGTGGGTCGTGACCCCTTTGGGGGTCGAACGACACTTTCACAGGGATCGCCTAAGGCCATCGGAAAACACATATATAATTACGTATTGTTTTGTGATTAACCACTATGCTTTAATTATGTTCAATTTGTAACAATGAAATTGGGGGTCACCACATGAGGAACTGTATTAAAGGGTCGCGGCATTACGAAGGTTGAGAACCACTGTCCTAGATGAATATGGTAGGTATAACTCTAACATAGTTGCTAAGACTCCTGCGCTGCTGGTATACATACCCCATATAATCCCAGCCCTTTGAGTATGAGAGGGACCATTTCACTCCCATAATCAGGTTATGACATATGGCAGAAGTGAAGGGATTTTGCAGGCTGAATTAAGATGCCCAATCAGTATGACTAAATTACACAAAATGGAGAATATTATGTATGATTTAATCAAGTGAGCCCATGAAAAGAGTTGTTTAGGCCTTCCCTGGGCTGACATTAGAGGAAGCAGACTCTGATTCTCTTGCTGACCTTGAAGAAGTAGATACAAGTTCTATAACTGCAGAGAAATGAATTCTGCCAACAATCCTGAATGTGTAACTATATTACCTTACATGGGAAAAGGAACTTTGCTGATGTGATTAAGCTAAGGACCTTGAGATGGGGAGATTATCCTGGATTATCTAGGTAGACCCAATGTAATTACAAAAGCACGTATAAGGGAAAGAGATGGAGGCAAGAAAGTCAGAGAAGGAGATGTGATGATGGAAGGAGGGATGGGAGTGAGAGAGAAATTTAAAGATGCTATACTGCTGGCTTTAAAGATGGAGGAAGTAGCCACAAATCAAGAAATGTAGGTGGCATCTAGAATTAGGAAAAGACAAGGAAACAGATTTTCCCCTAGAACCCCGAAAAGGAATGCAGACCTGTCAGTACCTTCATTTTATCCCAGTGAAACCCAGATCATACTTCTGGCCTCTAAAACTGTAAGATAATAAATGTATGTTTTTAAAAAATATGCTTTTATTAATTTTATTTCACTTTTTTTGTTTTTGTTTAATTCTCACCTGAGGATGTTTTTTCCATTGATTTTTAGAGTGGAAGGGAGGGGGAGAGACAGAGAGAGAGAAACATAGATGTGAGAGAGACACATCAATTGGTTGTCTCCTGCACGCACCCTGACTGGGGCCGGGACTGGAGCCTGCAACCGAGGTACATGCCCTTGACCAGAATCGAACCTGTGACCCTTTACTCTGAAAGCCAACACTCTATCCACTGAGCCAAACTGGACAGGGCTTCCCTGGGCTGACATTAGACAGGGCTTCCCTGGGCTGATTTTAGAGATACGAAGGGAGAGGAGAAGAAACATCGATGAGAGAGAAACATCAACATCAATTAGCTACCTCCTACATGCTTGGGCTAGGGTGGAGATGATAAATATTGATAGATATGACCCACATAACCAAAAACCCTTGAGATCCTCAATAATTTGGGGGGTCCAAAAATTTGAGAACATTGTTTTAGGGTTCTCCTGTGCCTTGAAGTGCCCCCAGCTCTGCCAAGCCAGGAGTGGCTCTGTGGGCTGTAGTAGTAAATGAGCTACAACTCGACCAATAAGCTACAGTGTGGGCCAGTGCTTTCAACCAGCTACAACTTACCTCCTCCTCCTGCACCTGGCTTTCTGCGGCCATCATCTCGATCACCCAAAGCATCAGCCAAGTCAAAATCATCACCTTCAATGGGCACCAAAACATAAAGGAAACAGCCAACTGATTAACGACTGGGTGCAAGATTCCAAAAAGGCAAAACTACACCCATGAGCTCAGTTAATCAATGGACTAAGCCAAAAGAACTTAAATTGGGTTCTAACTCTTTCTACAGATATCAATAATGAAAATACCAGCAGGATGGAGTAAGTTACTGCTTTCTGCCTTTGCATTATATTACCACTAGAGGCCCAGTGCACGAATTCATGCACCAGTGGGGTCCCTCGGCCTGGCCTGTGGGATCGGCCGAAACCAGCTCTCCAACATCCCCGAGGGGTCCCAGACTGCGAGAGGGCTCAGGCCAGGCCGAGGGACCCCACTGGTGCACGATCGGGACCAGGGAGAGATGCGGGAGATTGGCCAGCTGGGGAGGGACTGTGGGAGGGCTCCAGGGCGTGTCCGGTCCAACTCTCTCAGTCCTGATCGGCCAAACCCCAGCAGCAAGTAAACCTACTGGTTGGAGCATCTGCCCCCTGGTGGTCAGTGCATGTCATAGCGACTGGCCGACCGGTCGACTGTCTGACACCTGGCGATCAGTGCATGTCATAGCAGGCAGTTGAGTGGCCTTAGCATATCATTAGCATATTATGCCTTGATTGGTTGAAAGGCGGACCGGTCGACCAGACGACTGGACACTTAGCATATTAGGCTTTTATTATATAGGACTTTCTACTTTTTATATTTCTATATATGCTTTCCTTAGGCCAGCAATCAGACCACAGCATACTCACTGATTACAGATATTAACCCAATATTCAAAACCAGCTGTATAGAGTGCATAAACTAGGCAATCAAGAGGGAGACTTCATAGTCACACACACACAAAAAAAACCCCACCCTTTTGAGGGTGCAAATGTGAAGACACAAGGGCAAATCATAAAGCAACAGTAAATCTCTCTTGAGTCAAGACTGTCTCTTTAGAAGTAACCCTACTTCAAGGCACATGGTAGCATGCTCCTAAATACTAGTAACAAGTTGCCAGATGGAATCAATGATTGCATCTCCCACTCCAAGGCTAAGTTTGTCTTTATATCAGTGAAGATGTCTGAATAGTAAGATGGTCCATCTGGACAAAGGTTAACACAACTTCAGGAAAAAGTCACAAAGAAACACCAAGTTCCAAAATCCTTTACTGAAAATGACACTGTAAAATAAATGTCATCCAAAATGTTCCAACAGCCTGAGAAAGCATTTGACGGAGGGCGGGGGGTGATAAAACATATACAATTACATCTTCTCTGATTTTAGAATGTGAAATGGTTGAAAGGGGAAGAAAATCCAAATGGGTTTTTCTCTTGAAATTTTCCCAAGCAAAACTTTTCATAAAAAAAAAAAGACACAGTGATTTGGCCAGCTATATCCTCTATTACTAGTAAGTTAAATCCAATGTTCAGATAAAGGTCTTGGTTGGCACTGCATATACAGGGCTTAAAACTATGGGTAGTTCATCTGGACACTATACTACCCCAGAGGGAGCTCCACGGGGTCTTTCCTCATTGCCCTCATTAGAGTAGCATGTTACCTGCAGGCTTTGCCGGAGCTCTGGTCGTTCCAGGCCTCTTGGTTGTGGTAGTGACATGGTCCCATCTCTCTAAAGGAGGGAGGGGGACAGCAAGAGGAGCATGTTTAGTAACAAAATATAGCAGCCACTTCATGGCTCAGGGAAGTCACATCATGAGTAGCGTACCCTGGTCTTGGTCCTTGAGGCTCCTCGCAGGCCTCTGAGAATCACTTAGAGAAGGCTGACAAGGAGATGTAGGAGGTTTAAATGAGACAAGTTCTGCTCACATTTCTTCAGAGGATGGGTGGTGAGGTAGATGTTGTCCCACATGTAACTTGTGACTAATGGAGCTGGGGCTTCTTCCCAGATCTGTTAAAGGTGGGCACATGGTCCAGTGAGTTCCAGAGCTGGAGCATGACCCTTGAGAGCTTCAAGCCTTGGTTTCCACCACTATCAACCTGGCAGCATAACCACAGACACTACTGCCCATGGATGGATGGAAGTTATGTTCCCCGTAGAGTATGGGAGTGTCTTATAAACTAAAAGTGGTTATAACACCAAGGAAATATTTTATATCAGTGTGGCAACTACTGCCAATATTAGGTCTATGGGCTTAACCATATTCCTTCAAAATTGTGGAATTCTTTCACATCAATTACAAGGCATGCCATGTACAAGTTTTCCAATAGTTTCTTCTCTTAAATATCAAGACTGTGCTGTAACTGTTAAACTATTGGAAGTAGTAGAGAGAAAGAAAATTTGAGTAATGGGAAAGCAGAGATGAAACAGGTTTAGGTTTATATACAGCAATCACTCAATAATTATTGACTACTCAGGAAAAATAAATATAAATTAATTTAAAGTAAAATGATAGATACAGCTATAGAATGCAAATAGCAATCATAAGAGAGCTGGAGTAACTATATCAGATAAAATATACTTTAAGACAAACATTATTACAGGAGTCAAAGAGTGACATTTTATAATGATGAAAGGATGAATCCAGCAGGAAGAAATACAATTTAAAACTTATATGGCCCTAGCCAGTTTGGCTCAGTGGAAAGAGTGTCAGCCTGTGGACCAAAGGGTCCCGTGTTCGATTCTGGTCTAGAGCATGTACCTTGGCTGTAGGCTCCTCCCTGGCCTGGGCCCTAGTCAGGGCTCGTGTAGGAGACAACCAACTGATGTATTTCTTTCACATCGATGTTTCTCTCTGTCTTTCCCTCTCTCTCCCCAAAAATCAATGGAAAAAATATCCTCAGGTGAAGATTAACAACAACAACAACAACAACAAAATCTGTATGACTCAAACAGCTCTGGCATAAAAATACTTGTTTTCCCAGTTTAAAAAAATCAATTCATAGATGTAAGAGTTTATTTTTGAACTCTCATTTCTTTTTTTTTGCTGCACATGTCTATCCTTATGTCAATATCACACAAGTCTTGATTACTATAGCTTTGGGGAGTTCTGCCTTACTATGCACAGTTTCTAGAAAAGTCTGGTTTCTCTGAAGATCTTCAGGTGCCATTTCAAGAAAGGGCCTTCCTTACATGCATGTGCAACCAGTTGCTCTGTCAGAGCCTGAGCCTGCGGTGATATGGAACATAAGCTTGGATCTGTGCACTTTTTAAGATAATATTAGCGACAGATCTTGTTGTTAGCCTTTAAATAGGATAAGTGAGATGAGGAAACTCTAGTTACTTATAAAGGAATTAGAAGAGTAGTCAACTTCACTAAAGCAGCGAGTTCCTAAAATAAAGAAACCTATTTCTATGAAGCCTTTCTCAAAATAAAACTTAGAAAGGATTCTTTGCTGTTCAGCAAACACTGTCAGCAATATGGCATTCCTACCAGGAGTGATTCTTTATAATATGTGCTATAATAAAACAGTATATAGCCCTAGCCAGTTTGGTTCAATGGCTAGAGCGTTGGCCTGCGGACTAAAGGGTCCCAGGTTCGATTCCAGTTAAGGGCACATGCCTGGGTTGTGGGCTCGATCCCCATTAGGAGGCAGCCAATCAATGATTCTCTCTCATCATTGAGGTTTCTCTCTCACACTCCCTCCCTCTCTGAAATCAATACAAATATATATATTTTTAAAAGTAAATAAAACTGGTCAGGTTCACCCTGGCCAGTTTGCTCAGTGATCAGAACATCAGCCCTCAGACCGAAGGATCACAGGTTTGATTCCTGGTCAAGGGCATTGTACCTCTGTTAAAATATTCTCAGATAAGTATGAAAAACAAACAAACAACAAAAAAAAACTGGTCAGGTTCTCCCAGGCATGGCTTAATGATGGCACCCATGGTATTCCAAGGAAAAGAGTACACTCATACAAAGCTTTATTTGAAAAGAGGAGAAGTGAATTCCCCTGTGAGATGATTACACACAGAGAAAGATGGAAGGATGTAGGGGGAGGGAAGGAGAAAAAGATGGACAGAGAAGGAGAGACAGTGGGAAGGAGTGAAGGAAGGGAGAAAAGGGGGGAGAGAAAGAGGAACAAAATTCCGAAAACAACATGGATGAACCTTGAAAATATTATGCTCAGTGAAAGAAACTAAACATAAAGTCCACATATTATATTACCCCATTGATATGAAATGACCAGAATAGGAAAATGCATAGAGACAGAAAGGAAATCAGTGGGTGCCATGGGCTGGGGGGTGAGGAAGAATCAGGGGATTAGGGAGTGATAAGTAAAAGGTACAGTGGGTTGTCGTTCTTTTTGAGATGACAGAAATGTTAAATTGACTGTGGTTATGGATGCACAACCTTGTGAATACACTAAAAACCAAAGAATTGTGCACTTTAAACCGGTAAACTGTATGGTACGTGAATTATATGTCAATAAAGCTGTTTTTAAATATATACTCCAGGAGCTTCCTCTTGTAATTGGAATAAAGTGTCACTATGCCTTTGAGACTTTATATGCTCTATCTCCTGGGAACTTCTCTGTTTTTTTTCTCTAACATTATCCACACTCCTAATCACATAGACTACCTTCCAAGCCCTAGAGCCAAGCTAATTCTCTGCTGTATGGTTCTTTCATCTAATCCCTTGGCTTTCAAGGGTTTTTCCCGGCTCCATGCATGTCAACTTTCACCAGAGAGTCCTTTACCATTTTTAAGTAGTTACCCCTTACCACATCCTTGGGCCCTCCCTGTCCCATCACTCTGCTATATTTACTCCAGACTACTCAGTAGTACCTGAAATTATTTTATGTACTGTCTATGTCCTTCCAGAGAAAATAATTTAATGAGGAAATTGACCTAGGCCACCTGGTAAGTCCAGCCCTGGAATAGTGCCTAGCAGCAAGCAAGTACTCAATAAACATTACTGAATGGATTATTGAAAGCCTTTTACAATACCCTGACCTAGGTGGTTCAGGGATTTTTTAAAAAAGAAATGTACAATATACAAAGAAGAACATTCTCTGCCAGAAAAATAATTGAGCTAAGGAGAAATGGGCAGGCCTGTGTCTGAAATTTTAGTTGCATAAAATGTAAGCTAAAATAGAAAAAACAAAGGATGGCAGAGTGATGTGGTCTTAAAGGATATCATTCAACCCAAGATATCATGTGCAACCAAAGGCATCTTGTACTGGTGGTCCTATGCATCCCAGACACACTGGCTGATGCGTGCTGATGAGTAAAATCCGATGGACAGGCATATGACTGAAAAGGTGATGTAAATATTTAAAAGCCCTCCAGTAGGAAATTAATAAATTTACTAATTGGTGGTCTGTTTATACTTAACAAGTTTTTCTGTTTTGTTTTAGATCATGTTTGTTTTTGGAGATGTTAATTTAATTTCATTAAAACCACCGATAATAAATTAGTTGTATTTTTTTTCTTAGGAATCTAAAAGGCTACCTGAATGTATAGGACTGTGTGCATGCTCAGCAAAAACCTGAGAATACCCTAAGATCTTGCCTCACAGCATACATAAAAATGAACTTCCAAGAGAGTTATAGTTTTAGGTATATGATCCATTTTGAATTAATTTTTGTATAAGATGTGAGGCAGGGGTCCAACTTCATTCTTTTGCATGTGACCAGCTAGTTGTCCCAACATCATTTATTGAAGAGACTATTCTTTCCCCCATTGAATAGTCTTGGTACCTTTGTTAAAAATCAATGGGCCCTACCTGGTTTGGCTCAGTGGATAGAGTGTCGGCCTGTGGACTGAAGGGTCCCGAGTTCGATTCCAGTCAAAGGCATATGCCCGGGTTCTGGTCTTGATCCCCAGTAGGGGGCGTGCAGGAGGCAGCCAATTAATGATTCTCTCTCATCACTAATGTTTCTATCTCCCTCTCCCTTCCTCTCTAAAATCAAAAAAATTTAAAAATCAAATGGTCACCCTGGTCAGTTTGGCTCAATGGATACAGCATCGGCCTGCAGACCAAAGGGTTCTGGGTTCGATTCTGGTCAGGGGCACGTGCTTTGATTGCAGGCTCCTCCCCAGCCTGGGCCCTGGTTGGGGCTCGTGCAGGAGGCAGCCAATCAATGTGTTTCTCTCACACGATGTTTCTCTCTATCCTTTCCTCTCTCTTCCACTCTCCCTAAAAATCAATGGAAAAATATCCTTGGGTGAGGATTAACAACAAATAAATAAATAAATAAAATGGTCATAGATACAAGGGTTTATTTCTAGACTCTCAATTCTATTCCATTGAGCTCTATGTCTATCTTTATGCCAGTACCATACTACTTGATTATTGCAGATTTGTAGTAAGTTTTGAAATTGAGAAGTGTGAGTCCTCCAACTTTTTCTTCTTTTGCAAGATTTTTTTAGTTATTCTGGGTACTTTGAAATTAGGATCAGCTTGTCTATTTCTGCAAAACTCTAGCTGGGATTTTGACAGGAAATTGCATTTAGTCTGTTGATCAATGTAAGCAGGTGAGCATTTCGTATGTATGCCTGACTCTTACACTGGAGACCCAATCCTTCCAATCAAATCAGTCAAAGAACAACAATAATGACACACACACACACTGAACACTCACCTTATATCAAGTCATTTGCATAGTTCTTCACAAGGGCCAGCTCATCTAATCCTTACCATAATCCTAGGAGGTAGTGCTTATTATTAGCCTCATGTAACACATGAGAAAACTGAGGAGCAGAGAAGTCAGGTGACTCACCTAAGGTGATAGTTAATAAGTGGCAGAGGCAGGATTCAGACACAGGAAATCTGATGCCAGAGCTCCTGCCTTTCTCAATCCACAATATACAAAGGGATCCCACAAACGCATAAAAAAACCCCCCAAAACAACCAATAGCCCAGTTGAAAAATGGGGAAAGAATATGAAGAGACAATTCACCAAAGAGAAAAGTGCAAATGGTCAATAAATATATAAAACTAGAGGCCCAGTGCACGAAATTTGTGCGCTCGGCAGGGAAGGGGGGAGTCTTTCAGCAGGGCCTGCGCCCTCTCCCAGTCCGGGAGCCCTTGGGGGATGTCCAACTGACAGCCTAAGCCAGTGCAGGGCTTCTGGCTGAGCGGTGCTCCCCCTGTGGGAGCGCACTGACCACCAGGGGGCAGCTCCTTCATTGAGCGTCTGCCCCCTGGTGGTCAGTGCTCATCATAGTGACCGGTCATTCTGCCATTCAGTCAATTTGCATATTAGACTTTTATTATATAGGATAATGCTCCATCTTAGTATAATCAGGGAAATGTATAATAAGCAATAAGATATTTTGTCCATCATATTGGTAAAATGTTTTTGTTTGGTAAAATCTGGTGGTGGTGTGAGGCTGGGATAAAAGGTACTATTATAACAGTATCAATGGAAGTACATAATGGTAAATTCATTTTAGAAATAATTTGGCAAAATCTGTTAAAATATAAAATATATATACCTTTCGGCCTTGTAGTTCCACTATACTTGGACACAAAGGATATGGACAAGAAATGTTCACTGAAGCCCTATTTGTAAATGTGCAGAACGGAAACAAACCACATGTCCACCAGTAACAAAATGGCCATGTCCACAGTCACATCACTGAAATTCTAGTTCCACGAAGCACAGGTTTGTGTCTGAGATACTAGTATATGAATAATGCAGTAGGTTAAATGGTGGCCCCCAAAATATATAGCCATGACCTAATCCACAGAACCGAGGAATATGATCTTATTTGGAGAAAGGATCTTTGCAGATGTAATTAAGTTAAAGTTCTAGAAATGATACCACACAGGATAACCCAGGTGAGCTCTGAATCCAACAAAAAGTGTGTTTATAAGAAACAGAAGAGGAAATGACACACACAAATGAGAAGGCCGTGTGAAGATGGAGGCAGTGATTGGAATGCCACAGCGGCAAACCAAGTAACACCAAGGATTGCTACCACCACCAGAATCTGGAAGAGGCAAGAACCTCCCCTTGAGCCTTAGGAAGGAGCATAGTCCTGCCAATACCTTGATTTTGGACATCTGGCCTCAGGAACTCTGAGAGAATGAATTTCTGTGGTTTTAAGCCACCCGGTTTGTGGTACTTTGTTATGGCAGCCCTAGGAAACTAATATAATTACATATATTCACTCAGGTCTTTTGATACATATTAACTAAAAAAACAAGTTATGAAATAATATACATATAACTAAATTAAAAAGTCCTACACACGTTATGTAAAACAAACAAAAAAAGAACTATGTGTATAGATGTGCATAATGACGTAGAACACTAATCAGCCGTTCCTTCTTGGGATGGGAGTGGGTTTTAGTAGGATGGGGAAGGGTCAAGGAAAATCTCAGCTTTACTTTCTAAGCATTCACACATTTTTTAAATGTAAAGACAAGCTGATAACAAAGCTTACCATTTGAGAGATTACATGCAGACACCATCTTAAGTAAAGCCATTTTTTTTTAATCTAAAAGGAGAAACAAATCCCTTATTCACTTCAAAGTACCTTATTCTGAGGTAGGGAAGTACCTTATTCTGAAGTAGGGAAGTACCTTATTCTGAGCTTGGAGGCCACTGCCTGCTGGCATGTTATACCAGTACAGGCTATGCCAGGAGCTGGAGAAAATGCTGTATCAGTTATTACATATTGCTTGGTATTCTCCACAAAAGAAATAAAGAATTTTAAATATTCAAATTTTCTTTTGAATAATATAATTTATGATACCCATATTTTATCCGATCAAGTGCAATACAGGCCACCCATTTTCCTTGAGTATGTATTCTGAGTGGATGGTACATATTAATTGCTATTGTTTGCTTTTAATAGATTATTTAATTTACTACTCACGCTTTACTGAGGAAGTTTCTTTCAATGCATCACTCGGATCAAAATCAAAGTCCGCAGATCCTAAAAAATAAAATTTTTTAATTTTAACTATATTTTCATGAAACAAAATAATACTAAAATACTCTCTTGTAATGGTCATTTCTCTTTAGATAGTGTCATGAAGGTAATGCCACAAAAGAAGATCATTTGAAGCTTCCCAAAGATATAATGAATTGATATCTTTCCACAAACAATTTATCCCTGCCCCCCCCCCAAAAAATACATCCTTCAGTCCACTAGAAGTGTGAAAGCTCAAGTGTATAGAACATAAAGTACAATCTTACAAAAATATTTCTACATGTTATGTATGACTTTTGTAACAGGTAATATTGGAGCCCAAAGCTCCACTGAAAATAGGCTAAGATCTTTCACACCACCCCAGGTTTCACAAAGGCTACTCTGCATTTTGTCAACTCAGGGTACCTCCCTCCCTGACCTTAGAACCTACACCTAGACTAGTAGCTCTAACAAATCATACATAACTGAAAAGACTCTGGGGAAAAGCTTTCCACAAAGAATCTTCCATTTCATCTGCTCAATGCTGCTTGTTTTGGAATTTGACAGCTATCATTCCCTTGAGATCGGCATGTAGTTTCCCATGGGGGTATATACATTATCAAGTCTCAAGAAAACAGCTATGCATTCTCACTGGAACTAAATAAGTAAATGAATGGTGGATTGTAGAAGCTAGGTTTCTCACTGTTGGAGAGTCAGATAATCAAGATTAACACGGACAGTGATGAGTAATATTGATAGTATATACCCTGCATATGATGTGATGAGAAGGGTGCTATAGTATGTGTGTGGTCTTTCTCTTAAAAACACATGACCTCAGTATAATCATGAGAAAAACATCAGACAAATTCCAATTGAAGGCATCCTAAAAAATACTTGACCAGTATTCCTCAAAACTATCAAGATCATCAAAAACAAAGTAAGTCTAAGAAGCTGGAATAGCCTGAAGAGTCTAAGGAGATATAGTTATGGAAAGTCATATGGTACCCTAGATTGGATCCTGGAACAGAAAAAGGACTTTAGATAAAAACTAAGGAAATCTGAATGGAATATGAACTTTAGTTTATAATAGTGTATCAATATCGGTTCATTAATTGTGACAAATGTGCCATATTTTTATATGTTTTATTATTTTAGAGACAGAAAGAAAGAGAGGAAGGGAAGTGAGAGAGGGGGAGAGAGAAAGAGATACAGAGAGAGAGAAACATCAATGTGAGGGAGAAACATAGATCAGTTGCCTCCTGTACGCATCCTGACTGGGGATCAAACCTGCAACCTGGGTATGTGCACTGACCGGGAATCGAACTGGTGACCTTTTGGTGCACGGGGCAACGCTCAACCAACTGAGCCACACTGGCAAGAGCTCAAATGTACAATATTAATAATAGGGGAAACTGGGTGTGGAGCATATGGGAACTTTCTGTACTAGCTTTGCACTGTAAATCTAAAACTGTTCTAAAAATAAAGTATATTTTAATATCCATTTCCTATAGCAAAAATTAAGGATAACCACTAAGAGATAATCTGTAACCTCAACTCTTTCAAAAAATAAACATGCAAGTTCAACAACAATAACTAAAATCAATCCAAAAAAGTCACTAAACGGAAAAAAGAAGCAAGAAACATAATTGTCCAAGACTATAGAATATATTAACACCAAGAGTGAACCCTCATGTAAATTATAGACTTTGGGTGATAATGATGTGTCAATATAGATTAATCAATTATAATTAATGTACCACTCTGATGGGGATTGTTAATAATGGAGGATGCAGTCACCCATATATTATTTAATATATTTAACTGTTAAATGCATTACCTACCAACAATAAAATAGACCTTTATGAAAACTGAAAAAAAGAAAGAAAATGGAGGAGACTGTGTGTGAGGGCAGAAGGTATATAAGAAAACTCCATACCTTCTGCTCAATATTGCTGTTAACCTAAAACTGCTATAAAAAAATTAAATCTATTGAAAAAAGGATAACAAAAGCCTATATAATGACACTAGAGGCCCAATGCAAGAAATTCGTGCAAGGGGCTCGGCCCTCGCAGCCGCAGCGGCTTGCCTGGCCCCTCACAGCTTTGTCCGGAAGGTCGTTCAGCTGTCCGGTCTAATTAGCATATTACAGTTTTATTATTATAGACAGGAAAGGGCTCCAAGATATACTATTAAATAAATAAAGCAAGGTGCAGAGAGTATTTTTCCATTTGTCTATATATATATCCATAAAAATTTTCTAGAAAAATTGCTAACAGTAGTTATGTTTAGAGAATGAAAATAGGAGTCAGGAAGAATGAGCATTTTACTATTAATTTAAACCTTTCTCTGCCTTTTTTGTTTTTAATAATGTACATGTATTTCTCTTATTATGATGATGATAATGATAATTTAAAAGTTCTGTATCAACCCTCCAAAATCATAAGCCTATCATCCTACTGGGTCTCCATTTAAAACTCTATTCTTACTTTCTAGTCCAAGAATTGGTAGAATAGGTTCTTCCAAGTAACATCTTGCACAAGTAATATTTTTAGCCTCAGCCACTCCACTACTGTTTGCTGACACATTCTGTTATATGTCATCAAGTAAAGAGTTAGGAACAATATAACACAATTTTGCAGTATTTCTTAATCCCTCATTGACCTTGGATTCAATAGACCCAAACCATCTGTGGACAAAACCATTCAATCTCAATCTAATACATCCTGAGCTCTTAAGGCTACTTCAGAGCGTACGACCAAGCATAGCTGCTAAAATCAAGATGGGAACAAATATTTTCATGAGAAATACCACACCTCAAATGGTCTAAAGTAGGGTTGTATTCCATACCTCTTCTATGCAATCTGTAACTAAATAACTCAGTTTGGGTGCAGGCAGACAAGGATCCTCCACTTTAACAACACTGACTCATCATTTGGCACCAGGCACACATTAGAAAGCAGCTTATTCATCATAGGGTCAATTTACAAACCCCAAATCATTGTGTATCTGGGGGACCAGTGTTCCAGTATGGGGCAGAAAAGTTACCTCATTCAGCCCTCTCTCCCTCCAGGTAGCACACCCATGCCATTGCCCCTCCCACCCCCCACAGGTACATATCCCCCAATTCTAAGGGACCTCATGATATTTCTGCTGCTGTCAATAAAGTATTGCTTGATTTTATAAAAAAAAAAAAAGAAAAAGAAAAGTTACCTCATTCCACTGCAGAGGGTCACAAAAATTTGTTTTAATGGAAAAAGCATGTAGTGAACTGGTCACACCTGTATAAAAACGTCCTTTCATAGAGCAGAACTTTTGGAAATATTACACAAAGCCCTGCGCATGTCCTTGAGAAGATCCATTTAGTAAGGAAAATGCTGCTTCTACCCACAGATAGCCCAGCGGCCTGTGTCTGTCCTAACGTGGATTTTGTCCCTTGGGGAGGGAACACAAACTTGACCTCGTATTGCAACCTGACCCACTGTGACTAGGGTCTAAAGTTAAGGGCACATTTTCAGAGAGCTGTAAAACAAGGCACAGCAGGCAATTGTTAGAGAATTACACCAGGAACTGGCAGGACCCAGCAGCTGTCTTAATTGAAATGTCTGATCCATGAGAGCACCCACGTGATGTGCCCCTTAAGTAGTCTTCCATTTGGATTTTATTTAATTAGCCACTCTCCTCTGTTCTCCTGCCTGTTCCACTTAGTTTTTCCTGAAAGCTTGCCCCTTGCAGTTAGGTGTATACGTTCATTCTCTCTCTAGCCCTATCCTGTCCATCATGGGAACCACTAGCCACATGTGGCTGTTTAAATTAAAACTAATGAAAATTCTATAAAAATGTTAAGATTCAGTTCCTTAATCACACTAGCCACATTCCAAGTGCTCCATAGCCACATGGGGCTGGTGGCTATTGTGTTCGATGGTGCTGACAGAGAATATTTCCATCATCATGGAAAGTTCCATTGGAGTGTGCTGCTCTAGACAGTGAGCTGCTTGAAGCAGAGACTAGGACTTGGTCTTCTCCATGCCTATGCACAGGCCCAGAAGCAAGGAGGCACTCCCTGTTCATTGTGATTATCCAAAGGGTGTCTCCATATTGTGAGAATACCTTCGATCTTTTCCCCACAGACTCACCAGTAGATAGTACATGATATTATTTTGTGACAAATCCATTTGGGTTTCATGCCAAGAGCAAACTCATCTCTGCGGAGGAATATGTCTGCTCTCTGCTGATGGATTAAGAACTGCAGAGATATGGACCTCTGGCTGCTGAAGATTTCAGAGGCATAGTCACAACTCAGCCAGGGAGATGGGAGCCTCTCAAGTGTCCAATTACATCTATTCCCCTGCTCTCTAAGGATGGTTTCTCATCTCCCTTTTTCCTATGTACATATGAGAAACTTTCTATTTTTTTTTCCTTTTTGGAAAGGGTCCAGTACAAATCCTACATGAATAAAAACTCACATAAACTGCTTTTGTTTTCAAATTTTAAAATCTTGGCCCCTTTCTGTGGATGAATAAGCATGCAAGGGACACCAGAGACTGGTAAATCATAGATATGACATCTCCAGATTTTCCATTTGTCTGTCTAAATGGAGCTTCCATAAACATCTATGTTATACTTAAATTTGTCCAATGCAAGGAGGACCCGCTAGAAGGTGGGCCAGAATCAAATTCCTACCTAAGGGGTCAAATCATGACACATTTAACAGGACTCTGGCATATACCCATAATCACTTGGGTTCAGAAAATAAGACTAGCCCAGTCGGTGTGGCTCAGTGGTTGAGCATTGACCTATGAACAAGGAGATTACAGTTCGATTTCCAGTCAGGGCACATGCCCAGGTTGTGGGCTCAATCCCCATTAGGGGGTATGCAGGAGGCAACAGATCAATGATTCTCTCTCATCATGGATGTTTCTCTCTCTCTCTCTCTCTCTCTCTCTCTCTGTCTCTCTCTCCCTTCCTCTCTAAAATCAATAAAAAACTATTTAAAAAAAAATAAGACTAAAATCAGCCCTAAAAGATTGAACCTAAAGGAGGAGGGGTGAGGGGCACAGCTTGATTTAACCTGAAATGAGCAATGGAAGATGCTCCACCTTAATACAATAAAGATTTCAACTGATGGGGCAGCTTGTAAAAGCCATGTGTTTCCCCTGCCCTCTAGGCAGGGGGCCATTAAGGCTATCCTATCTAATAATAGACAAACATGGTAATTAACCATACCTCCGCTACGCTTCCCATTGGCTAATCAGGGTGATATGCAAATTAACTGCCAGCCAAGATGGCGGCCGGCAGCCACGCAGCTTGAAGCGAACAT
>NW_005370716.1:804725-806980 GCF_000412655.1 Myotis brandtii
GCCCGTCACCCCACAGATTGGCCCTGATCATGGGTCAGGCCTAGGGACCCTACCCATGCACAAATTTCATGCACCGGGCCTCTAGAGAGTAATAAAAGGAAAACCTGCAGATCAGAAAAACAACTTTATACCTCTGTGCTGGAGGAAGCCTCTGCCTGCCATGGAAACATTCCTGAACACTGCTTGTGGGAAATTTATGCAATAAACTCACTGGCATGCATGGTCAATTTTACAAATGTCTCTGGTAAAAATAACTTTTCTTCCTTAACACAAACAAGTAGGTCTCCCACCTGGTGCTAGAGAGGGTGGGAGCAAACCAAAAACGCTAAATTATGCTAGTCCCTGATTTCCCTGAAATTTTGCACTGTTTTAAATTAACTCTTGTTTCTTAAATCTAGACTTGAACACATTTGTCTTGCCAAATTTATGCTTTTACACCTCAAAGCATGCTGAGTAATTAATATCCTCTAAGTTAGCTAAGCACTGCAGCATTGCAAGGGAACATGAAAGTGGCTTTCCTCTTATTCTGATTACTAAATGGATATAGCTATTGCCACCTGAGCTCCCACTAGTTTCATGAATAAATTTAAAGCACTCCCAGAGAGGACAGTAATGATGCAAAAGCTGTAGTTCACCAGAAGCCAGGGATCAGCATTTCAGTCCAAAACAGCCACCACCATTAATACATCTGCAGTGTCCGACCCAGGCACTTGATTACAGGTATTCACAGGACACACTGCACTCCAGTTACCTGCTACTTAAAGGAAAACTTGGTAAACAAGAGAAGGATTTATGTTCAGGTGCCATTGCTAAAAGCATTTTTACATATTCCTATGTGTCCTACATACATGGAAAGTAGCTTGATTTTAAAGGTGGAAGGAGGATTTTTTTTTTTTTACAAATTGCGTAAGTCACCTCACTAATTAAAAGATGTTTTATTCTTCCTTTCCACACAACTGTTCAGAGAAAATCCCAAAGGTGTTCAGAAGAGTTTTACAGTTTTAGTTCTTACATTTAAAATCTATGATCCACAGCCGCCCGAGCAGCTCGCCCCTGTCCGAGGAGTAGCAGCCACACGAACAGACAGACTGACCACATCTGAGGAGCGGCAGCCCTGCGCAGCCCACACTGGTCCAAGGAGCAGCAGCCACACACAGTCTGCACCTGTCCGACAAGCAGCAGCTGGGTGAGCGTCCCGCCCCCATCTAAGGAGCAGCAGCCGCATGTGCAGCTCACTCCCGCCTGAGGAGCAGCAGCCATGCAAGCAGACCGTCCCCAATCTGAGAAGCAGCAGCTGCACAAGCAGTCCACACCCGTACGAGGAGCAGCAGCACATGCAGGTCACCTCCGCCCGAGGAGCAGCAGCCATGCAAGCAGCCCATCCCCCATCTGAGGAGCAGCAGCTGCGCGAGCAGCCCGCATTCATACGAGGAGCAGTAGCCCTGTAAGCAAACTGTCCCTGTCCAAAGAGCGGCAGCCACACAAGCAGCCCGCCCCATCTGAGGAACAGCAGCAGCATGCAGCCAGCCCCGATCCAAGGAGCAGCAGCCATGTGAGCAGTCCACGCCCATCCAAGGAGCAGAAGCCATGGGAACAGCCTGCTCCTGTCCAAGGAGCAGCAGCTGCGCTAAGTCCGCCCCCACCTGAAGAGCAGCAGCCTCGTGATCAGCCCACCCCTGTCCAAGGAACAGCAGATGTGCTAGCAGCCTCACCTACCAGCCAGAGGAGACACTATTGCTGTGAACAGCACCCACCAGAGAAGCTGCTGCCAACTGAGGAGCAGCCACTACTGCGACCACTTGAGCAACTGCAGCCCGAGGAACCACTGCCCCCCAAGGAGCAGTCCCTGCACGACTTGACATCTAGATCAGTCGGTGAGACCAAAAATGGGTAGACAAAGAAACCCCCAAAGGAAAGAAAAGGAGGAATTGCCAGAAAAGTGGCTAAGTGAAACAGAGGCATTCAATATGTCAGAAAAAGACTGCCCCCCGAGCAGTCCCTGCACGACTTGACATCTAGATCAGTCGGTGAGACCAAAAATGGGTAGACAAAGAAACCCCCAAAGGAAAGAAGAAGAGGAATTGCCAGAAAAGTGGCTAAGTGAAACAGAGGCATTCAATATGTCAGAAAAAGAATTCAGAATAAGGGTCCTAGAGTGCATAAACTGGTTGGAGGAAAAAATCAACAACTTATGTAAGAATCAAGAAGAAGTGGATGAAAAAAATCAATAACTTATGTAAGAATCAAGAAGAAAT
>NW_005370716.1:810615-835524 GCF_000412655.1 Myotis brandtii
AAATAAAATCTATGATCCATTTTGAGTTAATTTTGTGTATGGTATGAGGTAGGGATCCAAATTATATATATATATATCTCCAGTTGTCCCTGAACTATTTGTTGCAAAGACTGTTCTTTCCCTCATTGAACTATCTTGGCACCTTAAAATCTATGATCCATTTTGAGTTAATTTTGTGTATGGTATGAGGTAGGGATCCAAATTATATATATATATATCTCCAGTTGTCCCTGAACTATTTGTTGCAAAGACTGTTCTTTCCCTCATTGAACTATCTTGGCACCTTTGTCAAAATTTGGCTGGTTGTAAATTTGAGGGTTTATTTCTTGACTCTCAATTCAATTCCATTGATCTATATGATTATCCTTGTTTGAGTACTAGCCAGTCCTGAAGTCTGCTGTATTGTAATGAGTTTCCAAATTGGGGAGTGTGTGTCTACCAATTCCATTCTTGTTTTTCGAAACTATTTAGCTATTATGGGTCCCTTGAATCTTCATATAAATTTTAGGATCTGTCTGTCAATTTCTGCAAAAGCAACAGCTGGGATTTTGACTGAGCTTGCCTTAAATCTGTAGATCAATTTGGGAAGTATTATCCCGTCTATTTTTAAACGTGCACAAATCTCTCCCACTTTAAACTAGAAAATTGATTTTTTACTGTACAAATGGACACTGCCTTCTCTCTCCTCCTCTTCATAACCAAACTTATTAAATGGCTGTTTTTACTTGATGCCTCCACTCTCACACCTTCCAATCACTCCTTAATGCCTCAAAGTCCCCTCATACTCAGCATGTCCAAAAACAAATACCTGCACTTGCCCCACCAAACTAGACCCTTTCCTGGGATCCTCATCTGTTTCACTGAATGACACAGCCACCCCCACCCATTGTCCAAGTCAGAAAACTACACATCATCCTAGACATCTCTCCCATACTCCATAGCCACATCACCATCAAGAACTGTCAAGTTTACCTCCACAACATGCCCTTGGTCCACCCACTTATCCACATCTCCACTGCAGCCATCATCTCTTGCCTGGACAACCATAAGACCCACCCACCTGGTCGTTCTAGGTCTTCTCCCCACCGTAACCAAATCTCCACACCGTAGGCAGGGAGACACCCTTTTTCTTTTTTAAACAAACATCATAGCACATCATTTCCCTGCTCAAAGACCTCCTCACTATACTGAATATAAACTCCACATGCCAAACTATAGCCTGCAAAGCCCAGACTAACCTGGCCCCTGCCTATCTCTCTCTGTAAGTCTCTCTTGTATTATGCTTCTCAATGTGTTATGTAAATTTTTAAATTTGTTTTCAAATAATGTATGTCCACTCTGGAAATATTACAGCATGTGCAAAAAATAAATAAAATATTAGCAAGTGATTATCATATAGATGAATCTTGAGGACATTATGCTAAGTGAAATAAGCCAATCATAAAAGAACAAATAATGTATGATTCCATTTATGTGAAGTCTAGAGTAATCAAATTCATAGAGACAGAAAGTAAAATTGTTGTTTTCAAGGGCTGAGAGGAGAGGGATTATGGGGAGTTAGTGTTTAATGGGTACAGAGTTCCAATTTTGCAAGATGAAAAACTGGAAATTGGTTGCACAACAATGTGAATGTGGTTGCACAACAATGTGAATATACTTAACTTCTGAACTGTAAACTCAGAAATGTGTAAAATGGTAAACATTAGGTTTTGTGTTTTCTACCACAATTAAATTTTTTTGCTTTTTTTATTCCACAATTAAAAATTTAACAAACCACAGCAAGCTATGATTCTTTTTTAAAAAACACTATTTATTTATTTATTTATTTATTTATTTATTTATAATCCTCACCCGAGGATATTTTTCCATTGATTTTTTTTTTTTAGAGAGAGAGTGGAAGCCCGGGGGGGGGAGGAGCCTGCGACCAAGGTATGTTCCCTTGACTGGAATCAAACCTGGGACCCTTGTGTCTGCAGGCCGATGCTCTATCCACTGAGCCAAACCGGCTTGGGCAAGCTATGATTCTTAAAAACAAACTTCACAAAGGCAAGGTCAACTTTCTCAGGACTTATTAACTTTGGGCAGAACCTGAAATGTAAGCTAATCAACCATTCATCAGAAAACAGCAAACTCATCTCCAATGTATAACTCAGAGGTTTTCAGCCAGGAGGGACGGGCTGACCAAGCTTAGGAACCTCTTCTCTCAGAATCAATTGAGTCGGGGGCCCTAGCAGGTGCTTTTGAAGGTCATTCATTGGAAGAGGCAGGTTGTTGGAAACTTCTTTTTTGTGTTGACCCCAAACTGACCCTGATCCTCTGGCACTACAAAGAATAAGTCCATCCCCTGTTGACCATGACAAACACCTGAATTTTGGGGTGAGGATCACCAGTCACCAGCACCAGAGCTCATCTCCCTGCCACATGCCTCACTTCTTCCTCAACCCCTTCCTCCCTTTGACTTGAACGACTTTTCTCCATGAACCTGTCCATGTGTGTCATGTCTGCAAGAAATACCTTCCTCCAATTCTCTTCCCTGATATATCCAATGACAAACATCCCTTGGCACTTGCATGGCACTCTGTAACACTGAGTAAGCAATCTGGAAGCTGTGTGTAAAACAGAAGAGCCAGTCTTTGGGTATAAATACACCCTGCTCCATAAGCTCCTTCTGGGGCTAGCTTATCATTGAAGTAGGCCATCAATCTAACTCATCCTTCAACACAAATCCTCAAAAGGAATGAGACTCCCTCCCCAGTTTTCACCTGAGTAGAAAAGGGAAGATTGGTGTCTTAGGCTATATAGCAACTTTAAGGAACATATCCAGGCCTGTGTCTGCTTGATTTAGTCAAATAAGTCCTTAAATCAGCTAGTTCTTTGAGGGAATATAAATCAAATAATGTATTTAATACTATACAAAGTGAAATCATAGCTTTTCAGCTGACCTTTTCCCTTTTCACCACTCTACTTGTGTCTCTGTACACAAGTCAATAGGGGGTGATGCTAAGGACACAATGACAATTTTAAAAAATCCACTAGAAATGACAAGCATCCTGCAAGTCTACACTGTTGAACATTCCGACTCAGTTTGGAGAGGGAAGCTGGAAGGGCCCCAAGAAAGCTTCCTGTGTGTCATGGAACAGAATCCAACTTGTGTATTTGTTAAGCTTCTTTCCAGCCCAAATGCGTCCCTTAAAACATGAACCAAGCCAGGCTCAGCAGTGCACACGCTCAACATTAAGAACCTCAGCAACTCATCAGACCATAGTTATCTCCCAGTTGTTGCTGACATGGATCCCAGAGTTAGTAGAAACATAGTTTGCACCCCTAGACATGCACCT
The DNA here is from genome assembly GCF_000412655.1 of Myotis brandtii. Taxonomy (NCBI): domain Eukaryota; kingdom Metazoa; phylum Chordata; class Mammalia; order Chiroptera; family Vespertilionidae; genus Myotis; species Myotis brandtii. Next base: position 813,954 of record NW_005370716.1, read on the forward strand.
AGCAACAAATGATGCAACAAAGGCTACTCGAATTGTCTTGGCACCTTTGACAAAGACAGAAACAAATTCAGAAAGCTGAATTCTATCTTCTCTTCATAACTACCTTATTCACAGAAAGGGGGAGGAAACCTTTGGAGCAGCGATGGCCAACCGGTGGTCCACGGACCACTGGTGGTCCGTGAGGTCCGAAAGGCTGGCGACCGCTGGTCTAGGAGATCTCAAGTTGAGATTTGTGCCTCTTCTCCTCCATGACACCTGAAGCAAGGCCAGGTGTGGCACGGACCCACTGGGCACTTAGCACGTTTGTTAAATGAAGTCACCTAGCCCAGTATTTTTTAGTAACACAAAAACCTACAAAAAGGAGGCTTTTCTCTTGTGTGGGAGGAAAAGGAACGAATGACTAATACACACACAACATCGATAAATCTAAGGATAATTATGTTGAGTGACAGAAGCCAGGTGAAAATGAAAGAGTATATGCTGCATAACCCCATTTCTAAAAAATGCTGGAAAATGTAAACTAATCTATAGTGAGAGGAAGCAGATCAGTGCTGCCTGTGGATGGGGATAAGGATAGAGAGGTATTTCTTAGGGGCACAAGGAAACATCTAGGGCTGATGAAGACAGTCATTATCTTGATTCTAGTGATGGGTTCACAGGTGTATACATATGACAAAATTGATCAAACCATACACTTTGAATGCGTGCATTTTATTGTATGTCCATTATACTTCAATAAAATATACACCCACTGGGGGGAAATGTAAATGCCAAAATCCTTACAATAGCCTCTGAGGGCCCACAGATCTACCGCCCACCTCACCAACCTCCTCGAGGTGTTTTCATAAAGTCTGGAATAATATATCACAAAATAGTAACAGTAGTTATCCAGAGGAGATGCTTGTTTTCGTCTTTATTTTCTCATAATCTATTAATTTCATATTCAAAAACAAAACTATTTTTTTAAAAAAACAATGTAATGTAACACAAACTAACCAATACCCCCTGTGGTAGGCAGAATCCCTCAAGAAGTCCCCATCTTAACCCAGAAACCTGTGAATATGTCACCTTATATAGCAAAAGGGACTTGGCAGATGTGATTAAGTTAAGGCTATTGAGATGGGAAGATGCTCTTGGATTATCTGAGTAAACTCAAGCTAATCACAAGAGTCCATATAAGTAAAAGAGGGAAAAGGGAGGGTACACAAGTCAATGTGATTGGAAAAAAGGGCCATGGGCCAAGGAATATAAACAACCTCCAGATGCTGGAAAAGGCAAGGAAACAGATTCTCCCCTAGAGTCTCTGGAAGGAACACATGCAGCCCTGTTAACACCTTGATTTTATCCCAGTGAGATCTGTGTCAGACTCTCAACCTCAATAATGTAAGAAAATATATTTGTGTTGCTTTAGGCCTCTAAGTTTGTGATAATTTGTTACAGCAGCAATAGACCTTCCTTTCTTCCATGTAAGTGTTCATCTGTTATGTCAACAAAACTTTGTTGAGCAACACATCATCCCAGACCTGGAGAATAGCAAGAACAATGCATCCCCTGCCCTGGAGAAGTCACCAGAAATGCTACTGTATGAAAGAGGCTAAGTGCCCACCTTTACTTTTAACAGGTTGGCAGTATTCATTTAGAAATCTTTCCAGATCCTATTCTGCTAAACCTGTAATGTCACCCTTTCAACAAGCAATTACTTTTTTTTTAAAAAAAGTCCTACTTACAATTATGGATTTTCTAATTGGGTAATATGACTGACAAAGGCTTTAATTATGGTCCATAATTCACACCTAGTATATTATTAGACCTTTGCTATAAGTTGGCATTTGTGAACATTACACCATTGTTCTGTCATTTGTGCAGTTTTCTCCAATTATTGTACTTGCAGGGCAAGGTGACAAATGATGGTGGTCTAACTACCAGAGCCTTTATTTACCTGACAAAAGCATATTTTGGTCATTCAAACCCAGAATACAAAATGCATGTTCACCCAGAACATGTGAATTTGACCTTGGTTGGAAACAGGGTCTTTGCAGGAGTAATGAAATTAAAATGAGGTCAGACTGGGTTAGAATAGCCCCTAATTCAATGACTGGTATTCTTATTAAGAGAAATTTGGACACAGACCCAGGGAAGAACTCCATATAAAGATAGAGGCAGAGATTAAAGTGATACAGATGCAAGCCAAAGAACACCAAGGATTGCAGCTACCACCAGAAGCTAGGAAGAGGCAAGGATTCTATCCATAGTCTAAGAGGGAGCAAGGGAGCAAGGTGGAGAACTGGAGACAACTTCAGAGGGTGTCCACGGCTGGCAGAGAATCAAAGTACAACATGGTGACTGCTTACAAAGAAATATTCATACCATAGAGCGGCTGGAAGCAACAAATCCAATGTGATAACATGGGGAGATCTTAAAAACATGGTACTGAATGCAAACAAGAAACAGACAGGCACTGTATGATTTATGCATATCACACACTCTATACATTTCACAGAAATGTACTTATTTAATAACATGTATCAAGAACAAGTGTTTACCCTGGCTGGTGTGGCTCAGTGGTTGAGCATCGACCTATGAACCAGGAGGTCAAGGTTCAATTCCTGGTCAGGGCACATGCCCGAGTTGTGGGCTCCATCCCCAGTAGGGGGTGTGCAGGAGGCAGCTGATCAATGATTCTCTCTCATCACTGATGTTTCTCTCTCTCTCCCCCTCTTCCTTCCTCTCTGAAATCAATAAAAATATATTTTTTAAAAAAGAACAAGTGTTTAATGAAGGGAGGTGAAAGAAGGTGGGAAGGGGGATGAAGGGGAATAAAAACTAATATAAAACAAAATGAAAGAGAGGCCTTGTAAGGCCACCATGGTGACAGTGGGTCAGTACCAAGAAGTGAGATGAACTCCATTATCCACACTAGAGAGCTAAGAGAGAAAGACTAACAAGGCAAAGAAGACCTCAGCCCATCACAGTGGCTGGTACACAGGAAGTCCTTAGGAAATGGAAACTCTCCCCTCCCCAGCATTAACACACTTTTCCATGGAAACAGATTCATGGGGTAACTTTGAACTCCATCAGCTTTCATTGCAACAGGAAAAAAGAAGATGAAACCTATACTGAAGTTTTGGTAGTAGTGTTTTCAAAAACCCAATTTAGGAAACTTTCTACAATTCAGGCCATGGAGAACCCAAAGGCATTGGGAACTCCAATCTTGGAATTCTTAACCATTCAGCCCAGTAATTGTCGGATGCAAAATGCCAGGTAGGGGATGGGATCCTGGAACAGAAGAGAGACATTAGGGAAAACTAAGGAAATCGGAATAAAGCTGGGACCCTAGTTTGACATTGATTCATTAATTATGACACATGTACCATACTAACTTAAGATGTTAATAACAGGGGAACTGGGTATGGGGCATATGGGAACTCTGCACTATCTTTGAAAATTTTCTGTAAATATAAGACTGGTCTAAAATTTAAAGTTTATTTTTTCAAAAAGTTCAGACAGATCCCTGATCCTACTTCATCTTACTTCTCAGCCTGGGTTTAAGAGACTCAAAAAGGTGGGTGGCTTGCTTTGGAGACTTCATTCCTTTGAATAGAGCCCATGGAGGTGTTTTGTGTCAAGTAGGATCTAAGCCCTTGTAGACATTTTAGACTCTGCCTCCACTACACAGGTAACTCACCTGGACTTCTGGCCTCATCTCCAGCCTCTGCTCAGGTGATCAGAAGCTCTGATTTTGCTCACAGAGGGAGATCTTGCCCTGCCCTCAGGAAGTTAAGTTGAAATAAGAGAAACATACAGAAAAAAAAGTCCTAATTAAGAACAGTTACCAAAAACATCCAGGACTTTTTTGGAACTGTTGGCAAAGAAAAACTCTTTCTAGAGCTGGTAAAATGTAAACTTCAGCTGCCTGTGGCTACTTTGCCAAGAACATACCAAAGCATAAAGCCAACTCAGAGAAAAGCAAAACTGAGGTGGGAAGAGATAGTCAAGGTAACATCATTTAAGATGCTGGATCTATATGCACTTAAAACTAACATCTGGGCTTTTTATGTATTTGAGCCAATAAATTGCTCACTCATTTTTCACTCACTCATACATACATACATACATACATACATACATTAACTCCAAGAGAAACAGTTTTTGTAGTGCCTTGACACACTGCTCCCAGAGGGAGGGCAAACAATTTGACAGTATCTATTAAAATCCGAAACCCAAATCCTATCACCTTGCAAGTCTACTTCTCAGCACCCACCTGGCACACGGGCATAGGGACAATTATACAAAGATGACTACTGCAGCACTGGTATAAGAAAGACCTGGAAACAATCCAAATGACTATGGATGGATAAATTCATCAAAGCAGGTACAATGATAATGTGGATATAAGCCAGTGGTTTATATGAATGACAGAGGTCTACATGAAAAGATCCTCAAGACATACAACTAAGTGGAATAGTGATACATAGAAAATAATAGCATTCATGTAAATATTTAAAAGACCCATCCATCAACAGATAAATGGATAAAGAAAATGTTACTTAGCCCTGGCCAGTTTGGCTCAGTGAACAGAACGTCAGCCTGCGGACTGAAGGGTCCCGGGTTTGATGCCAGCCAAGGGCACATGCCTGGGTTAAGGGCTTGATCCCCAGTAGGGGGCATGCAGGAGGCAGCCAATCAGTGATTCTCTCTCGTCATTGATGTTTCTACCTCTCTCTCCCTCTCCCTTCCTCTCTAAAATCAATAAAAATATATTTAAAAAAAGAACATGGTATTTAATCATTAAAAGGAATGAGGTATTGATGCATGTTACAACACAGATGGACCTTAAAAACATGCTAAGTGAAAGAAGCCGAAATCCAAAGTCCACATATTATATGATTCCAGTTATATGGAATGTCCAGAACAGAGAAATCTATAGAGAAAGAAAGCAGGTTAGTGGATGCTAGGAGATGGGGGGGGGGGGGGGTTCTTAATAAGTACAGGTTTCTGTTTGGAATGATAAAAATATTTTGGATTTAGACAGTAGTGATGGTCACACAACATTGTGAATGTACTAAAAATAATTTGTATTGTATGTGAATTATATGTCAAAGAAAAAATATGATGGCATAGGTGAATTTGAATAACGAAACTGGGAATATAGAGGAGGCAGCATATTTCTGAGATACAATCAATAGGATGCAGTGACAAAATGTGCTTTGGGGACAGAGAAGAGAGAGTGAAAGGGCAAGGTGAAGGTGATAACGAGAGGGTTTGGAAGTCCCCTGTAATGCACTGCACTAGCTCCCTGGGGAGCCGAGTAGCACTAGGGAAGGGTTTCCCTGTACATATCAGGTCATTTCCAGTGAACCTGGCCCGACCTAGTGGCTAGTTTTCAGGGCTTTTTTTGTGGTGGTCAACAGAAGAGGCACTGGGACCTGCTCATCTACAGACCCATCTTTGGAGCTGCACTGTCTTTGACATGAAGGTCCTCAGAAGTAGCCAGGGAGCTACCAGCTCCTACTTTCTACCGTGATCAGCCAGTCCCAAAGTCCAGCCCTAAGATTCCCTCATCTTTGTAACTAACATTGACCACAGAGGTATGGCTAATCATGGAGATGACACACCACTAGATCAAGAAGGGGAAGGCAGCCATACCAAGGCAGTGGGGAGCTGATCTGAAAATCACACTTCCTATGCAGGAACATAAAACTGAGAGCTCCCGCCCTGGCCGGTTTGGCTCAGTGGATAGAGCATCAGCCTGCGGACTGAAGGGTCCCAGGTTCGATTCCGGTCAAGGGCATGTACCTTGGTTGCGGGCACATCCCCAGTGGGGAGTGTGCAGGAGGCAGCTGATTGATGTTTCTCTCTCATCGATGTTTCTAACTCTCTATCCCTGTCCCTTTCTCTCTGTAAAAAAATCAATAATAAAAATATATATTAAAAAAAAAAACCAAACAAATGTTATAAAAAAAAAAACAAAAAAAAAACAAAAAACTGAGAGCTCCGGCCATAGGGCCTGCTGGCAACCGTTCAAAGGCAAAATTGCTGGGCCAACTATATCCAAACCCAGCAATGCCATTCACTAGCTATGTGACCTTGGACAGATTTGTACCTCTCCCAGAACCTCTGTTTTCTCCATTATACTTCCCATGGGTCCAGGGAGGCCCTAATGAGATCCTGGATGTGCATGTGTGTAGAGGCACTTGATCCAGTAATGGTATCCTCCCCCACCTCCATTGTCTCCTTTCTTGAACAGCCTGGGAAATAGTCAAGTCTCCTTAGTCCCTACTGCCCCTCAGCCACTGCCCTCTCTATCCCTCCCTCACTCCCTAGGCAAGACAAATAGGGACTCCAGGCCTCACTCCACCACCTGCTGCAGTCTGACATCACCCACCACTCCCAGAAACTGTTCTCAGGAACGTGAGCTAGAACACAGGAAAGGGCTCCCTGTTTTTTGAGTTGTTCCACCCTGGCTTCTCTTTCTTCTGATTTTCTTTCCACCTCTCTGGCTCCTGATGATATCTCTTCCTCAACCTTAAACTATGCTGTTACTCTTCCTTCTTCCCTCTCTCTCTTCCTTCCTGACCCCATTTCCTGGGTGATGTGGTCGAGGACCATGACTTGGTTTTCATCTCATGTTGAGACCTCCCAAGTTACGTCTCCAGCCCTGACCTAGGCCATACCATGGTCTCTCCTCTGAGCACACCTACACCCAAGACTCATTTCCTCTTCAATTTATTGGAGCTGACAATCCCTACATATCTCAGAGTTACTGAAGTGGCCCAGTACTTGGCACACAGTAGGTGCTTAGTATTGGTTGGTGTCTCTTGACTCCAGAGCTCATTACATAATGCGCTATGTGGCCGTCTGCAGTTTAACTTCTCTATCCCTCTATTTCACCATCTCTTAAGTCAGGACAATAGCTCTACTCTACTGTCCTCACAGAGTATACATTTGGATATAAAACTTAGACAGCATATGCAGAAGTACTTGAAAAGTAAAGGGTCTCTGACACATAAAGTATGCTCAAATTGTATCATTCCACCCATATGGCAGGTGATTCCACTGGCCTAACACTGTGCATCCTTGCCAAGTCCAACTTCCAACTTCTCTGCTGATGAGGAAGATAGGCAGTCTTCCCTTTGTAGTTTGTTACTATAGCCAGAAGGCTCAGGAAGAAGCTGGTACCAGACACTGTACTAGGTGTTCTACATCATCCCCCAGAATGCTCTCATGAATACCTCTGCCAAGTGGGACTTATTCTAGTCCTTACTGGGGAGTGACCAGACAGAGAGGTAGATTTGCAACCCTGAGGTGAGAGGGTACACCCTAGAATGACTCTAGACTCTAGAGACTAGAGCAGCCGTGGGCAAACTACGGCCCGCGGGCCGGATCCGGCCCGTTTGAAATGAATAAAACTAAAAAAAAAAAAAGACCGTACCCTTTTATGTAATGATGTTTACTTTGAATTTATATTAGTTCACACAAACACTCCATCCATGCTTTTGTTCCGGCCCTCCAGTCCAGTTTAAGAACCCATTGTGGCCCTCGAGTCAAAAAGTTTGCCCACCCCTGTAACTAGACCACTAATAGCAGGGCCACACAACTCTCTCAGGGCACAGAGAGAAAGCTAAGGCCCAGAGATGGGATGTGAGTTCCTTATAGATGCATCACTAGTTAAGGCATCTTTACTGCTAATAAAAACAGGACTAAGGAGACGGTAAATATCTGATATGCAGGATGGTCTTAGGCGACCCCTGTGAAAGGGTCGTTCAACCGCTAAAGGGGTCGCGACCCACAGGTTGAGAACCTCTGGTCTAGAGGCTCTTGCTGTCTCACCCACTGCCTACTGCTTCTATCAGAGCTAAAAGCAAGCATTCTCCTTTCCTTCTCCAGACTAGGTTTCCAAAAATCATCACCCATCATCATCATCATCATCATTATCATCATCATCAGAGTAAGTGGAACTACCAGTTACAGCCACTCAGGCTGAAAATTTGGGCATCATGTTACCCTTGATTTTTCCATCCCCTCACCACCCACATCCAACTCATCAATGAAGGCAGTCAATTCAACTGAAAAATATTAAGTCCAGCCATTTCTTTTTAAAAATATTTTTCTACTGATTTCAGAGGAAGGGAGAGGGAAGAGATAGAAACATCGATAAGAAGAAAAAAAAATCTACCGGCTGGCTCCTGCACACCCCCTACTGGGGATTGAGCCCAGAACCCAGGCATGTGCCCTGACCGCGAATCGAACCGGCAACCTTTTGGTGCATGGGATGACGCTCAACCAACTGAGCCATACCAGCTGGGCAAGTCCAGCCATTTCTTTCATGCCCACTTTCACCACCCTAGTCCTTTAACTAAGTGTGCACACCTTGCTCTATAGTTAATTTCCACTTTGTTATCTGATACCTATATTAATTCGATTGTCTTCTTCATGTGTGTTGTCATCTCTTCTCCAGCAGGTTTCTTCTGGATCTTCCCAAGGTGCTCTAACGATCCAATAGAAAATACCCTTTAGAGTGCCCTGAATCTCTATCAGTACCAGGACAGCCAATTAGGACATGGCATGTGCTCTTGTCACTGTCACTAGCCTAGACCTCTGCTAAGGTCCTCTTTGCTTTCCTCAATAAAGAGCTATTTTATAACCTTTGCACTAAAGACAGAGGGAAATAATCAGACTCTCTCTTTGAAAAAAATTTAAAAATGACTATCCATATAAGTAAATAGATCTTAAAAAGAAAAACCTTTCAAATATATTTCTATCTTGGCCTTTGGGAAAAGGGAGCGGGGAGAGAAAGGAAGGCTGACTGAAAAGGTTGTTCTCATTCCCAGTGCTGGTGAGGCATTTGATTTCATAAGTATTAATCAAAATCACTCTTGATTATAGCAAAAACAACCTTTGCTATAATTTTATCGCAATTAACTGGAATACATGGTAATTCTGAGCAATCTTGCTCTTGAGATTAAAGAACAGCCTGCCAGGAAACATATGAATAAAGGTTTAAGATCAAAATTTGCATAATTAGGTTTCTTCCTTACTCTACCCACCCCCCACTCCTAGCTTGGCTGGCTGTGAGACATTTTGTTGAAAGGAGATGTTTCAAATCAGCAGGCCTACAACCTGGGCTGGCACCCTGTTCTTTCCTCCCAGGCAGAATATTCCTTGCTGAAAGCATGTTCATGTTTCTTCAACACATCCTTGATAGACTAACGGACAGCCAAAGACTGTTAGGGAGAAGAAAAAGTGGACACATTGCAGAGTACAGAGATTCTGAGCCATACTAGTACTTTCAGAGGCAGCAGCAAAGGAGCAGCAGCAGTGAATTCTAGAATTTGCTTCCTAGCAGTTTAGCACCATGCAAATTTGTCCACCCTGCTCTGCAGATATATCATATTCTATTTTCAAAAAGATAACCTAAGCAATACATCAAACCCCCAAAGTATAGGTTATGTGTATGAAACATTTTAATGCCTGGTCACAATGGATGTCCTTGTCATATATTCACCCAGCCCAAGCACTGCTGCCAGCAGAAAGACCCACCTACTACACTCCCCTAACTGGGGCAAGGACAGCCAGAACCACTGTCTTGCCCCACTTCACCCCCTTCCTACCAGCCTTCGAGTCCCTAACCCTCGGGAGAGCCTGTATTGCTCCGGGGAGAAGAAAAAGCTTCAAGCAGTTATTTTCCTGAAGATGTGACAAGCGAGACCATGCAAACACATACTCCAGAGAAGGAGAAATGCAAGAAGTGATGGTACCAGTTGCACATGACATGCAGGCTGGGGACTGAGTATTCCCCAGACTGAGTGAAACAATTCCTACCACTCATCTTCCACCTCTGTCTCATACAGACCTTTTCCATTCAATCCTACCCATGAAAAGATCTTTAACATTTAAAATTGTGTAAAATGTCAATAGTCCCATTTCCCTTTAAATAAGTTATTCTTGGACATGCAATCAAGTTTAGGCCGAAATGTTAATATTCCTTTATTGGAAAGTGTGGAGAAAACAGAAGTCACTGATTTTGTTCTTTGCTGCTTTGAAAACAAGTACAGAAAAGAGAAAGAAAACAAGACAGGAAAACAGTTGGGTTTTTTTGTTGTTGTTTTGTGCGTTTTTTTACAGAGACCTTCAAGATAAAATGTCACACTAGAGACTACTCAGATAACTAAAAATCTGCCCTGACTTCCTGTTCCAGATGGTGGACCAAGCATATTTACACCCCCTGTCTCTGAAAACCCCTGGGAGATATAAGAAACAGAGTGCATGAATGCATTCAAAATAGCACTGGGAGCAGGAAGGGATGGGGAAGAGATGAACTTCAGAAATACAAAGGTGGATGAGATCAGAATAACATAAATCGAAGTCAGAGAAGCTGAATGTCACCCAATATTGGAGAAGATGTGAGAGAACTGGGCCTCTCACACACCGTTGGTGCAAGTGGAAAATGGTACAACCACTTGGGAAAACTCTACCAGTTTCTTAAAAAGTTAAACATATCCTGCCCTAGCCCGTTTGGCTCAGTGGACAGAACATCAGCTTGTGGACTGAATTCCAGGTTTGATTCCGGTCAAGTACCTCAGTTGCGGGCTTGATCTCTGGCTCTGGTTGGGGCATGTGCAGGAGGCAACCAATCGATGTGTCTCTCTCACATCCATGTTTCTCTCTCTGTGTCTCTCCCCTCCCTTCCACTCTCTCTAAAAATCAATGGAAAAAATGTCCTCCAGTGAGGATTAACAACAACAACAAAAAAGTTAAACCTATCCATATCCCATGAATTAGCAATTCCACTTGTAGGTCTCCATCCAAGAGAAATGAAGACATATGTCCACAAATAATCTTGTACACAAATCTTCACAGCAGTTTGATTTTTAATAGTGCAAAACTGGAAACAACCCAAATGTCAGTGAACAGGAAAATGAATAAACTGTGATATATCCATATAATGGAAAACTGCTCAGCAATTTAAAGGAACTGCTGATATAAGCTGTAACATGGATGAAACTTGAAGGCATAATGCTGCATGAAAAAGCCAGACACACAGGAGTAAACATGGTATGGTTTATTTTTATGAAATTCTAGAAGAGATAAAACTATCTTATAGTGTAAAAATCAGATAAGTGGTTGCCCGGGGGAGGGGGAGGCTGGGAAGTGATATAAGGGAAATTTCTGGGGTGCTAAAAATGGTCTGTTTTGATATGCATTCAAAGTTAGCATTTACCTGTATGTAAATTTAAAAAGGTACTTAGCAAATGTACTAGAATTAAGTAAATAAAATTTTTAAATAAACTAAAGAACCTAAAAGAAGACCTGAACAATTGAATACTAAGTTGTGGATAGGAAGTTGCAATATCATAAAGATGTCAATTCTCCCTGATTTCTAATATGACATGTTTCCCATAAAAAAGAAACTAACAAGAAAAAATGTGGGAAGGAGCCAAACTCAGGAGCACATCACCTGCCCAGAAGGAGGTGTGCAGGCTAGGTAGGAGACCCCCTACCCCTTCCTCTAGTCAGTGTCAGGGGAGGTAGATGGTGGGAGATGGAAGGAGAAGAAGCCTAGGAACTGTGTGCAGACCTGGTGCTCCCCTTGGCCTCCTGCACAGCCCCCTCGCTGCAGAGAAGCTGGAAATCTCCTCTCTAAAGAAACTGAGCAAGCTGGCAAGGAGGAGCTGGCAGCTGAGCAGTCCCGGGACCTAGAAGGGGATCCATTCAGGCCAGCCCCAGCCTGTTCACTAGCTCTCTCACCATCCACAGCCCCAATATGCAGCCTTCCCATCCTCCCAGATTGCAGCCAGCCTCCCAGCTCAGGAAGAGGAAATTCCAGCTGGGTTTCCACTCAAGCATACAAGCAAACACAGAGAATCACCAGACACAGGGAAACCAGCAACCTCCATTAATTCATCCATCCAACAAATAGCTACTGATCAGCATGGCAAGGTGCCCATCTCTGATCTCAGCCCTAGGAAACATCCATGAACAAGGCAGCTCCAAGTGAGGCCCTTACAGAGCAGCATTCTAGTAGGCGTGGTCTATCCGTACAACAAAATAGTATTTGGGCCAAACCGGTTTGGCTCAGTGGATAGAGCGTCGGCCTGCGGACTCAAGGGTCCCAGGTTCGATTCCGGTCAAGGGCATATACCTTGGTTGCGGGCACATCCCCACTGGGGGGCGTGCAGGAGGCAGCTGATCGATGTTTCTCTCTCATCGATGTTTCTAACTCTCTATCCCTCTCCCTTCTTCTCTGTAAAAAATCAATAAAATATATATTTTTTTTAAAAAATAGTATTTGGCCATAAAAAGGAATGACGTTCTGACACATGCTACATACAATCTGAATGAGCCTTGAAAACCTTTTGCTGAAAGAAGTCTTACACAAAAGAGCACATACTGCATGATTCCATATATATGATACATCGAGAATATGTAAGTGCATAGAGACAAAAAGCTGATTAGCAGTTGCCAAAGGCTGGAGGGAAGAGGAGAATGTAGGCTGAATGCTTAATTGGTACGAGGTTTCCTTTTGGGGTGATGAAATGTCTTAGAACTAGACAGAGGTGATGGTCACACAACTTTGTGAATGTCCTCCATGCCACTCTTTAAAAGGGTGAATTTTAAGTTATGTGAATTTTATCTCAAAAATTTTAAGCCATAGAAAAAGGAAACTACATTTCAAGAGGATATATTCACAGGGAAGCCAGTGTAAAGGTGATATGAGTCAGAGACTACAGGGAGCTGGGCTGGATTCTGGCTGCCCCAGCTCCTACTCCCATCTAAAACCAGGGCTGGCCTGGATAATAGGAAGTAGGAGGAAGAACGGAAGTAAGCAGTACCCGGGGTGTGAAGAGGAGGAGAGATAGGGCAGATGTCTTGCTCACTATAAATATACCTGGCTCCTAACCAGGGTCTGAGCCTGACTGCCCAAATATAAAACAGGGTGTACTTCCAGGGGCTGGTATGATTTGCTTAAACACAACAAAAGTGTTCTGACCCTGCTACATGTGACTCAAATTTCTGCAAATGCAATCTTATTTTCAGTGACCCAAGGAGCTTTCATTTAAAGGAAATCCTTAGTGAATGCTTTTCATAGGTTTATGGAACCAGAAAGTTCACACAGAACTATTTAGTCACCAAACACTGAAGACCTAGCAGATACCAGAGACTGGGGAAGAGAGAAAGATGAAAAGAAAAAAAAAAAGGCAGTTCTTAACCTCAGTCCAGTGGCGGAGACATTTAAACAATTGGGGTAATGATAGCTTCATGTGCCAGATGCTGTGCATCTTGGCAGCCCGTCACTTGCTCAGCCTGGCAGGCTTTAAGGAGTGGGTGGCAAGCTGGGATAGGTTTAGGAAAGTGAGCAGACATTCTCTGGGAGCAAAGGGAGAGGACCTTGGCACAAAGGAAACCTCCTGAGTCAAATCTTAGAACAGTGGTGGGGAACATCCAACCCAAGACCCGCGAAATCATTTGATCTGGCCCTGCCAAAGCATTAGGGGTGAGTTAATTAAATGTTTGACCAAATATAGCAGGCTAATTTTTAAGTGGATAATTTTGTATGGCCCGTGAATGATATTATCAATATCCAAATGGCCCTTGGCACTAAAAAGGTTCCCCACCTCTGCCTTAGAGATACAGTAGCCCAGCCGCCATTCTCAGAGAGCAAGGAGGTATCATGAGGAGGGAGAAATTAGGAGGGCTAGAACAAAGTATGTGGCAGGGAATGGCCAGAGAAGGTGGATGAGAAAGGCCAGATTGGGGAAGAGTAGTGAGGATAGTTAAGAAGAGATGCAGGTGTGAGAGGAGTATGAGGATGACTTACACGTGTCCCTTGGCATGTGGGCTAGAATGGTGATACCACCCACCAAGCTGGGGAGCATAGGAGAAGAGGCCAGCTTGGGGGAGAAATGCCATGTCCAGGCAGACTTGAAGACTCATCCTTCTGAGTTTTTAAAAATTGCCTTTTATTAAAGTATTAGAGGCCCAGTGCATGAAATTCATGCACAGGTAGGGTCCCTAGGCCTGGCCAGTGATCAGGGTCGATCAGGTTCCCTGTCTCCCCACCTCCTCCTTCCCTTGCTCCCTCAGCGCCCCACTGCTGCTACTGGTCATCCGCCATGTTCCACGCCACCCCCTGGTGAGCGATCAAACTCCCAGTCTCCCGGTTGAACTCCTGAGGGGAAAATTTGCATATTAGCCTTTTATTATATAGGATAGTTGGTATTCAGGTGTACAACATAGTGATTCGATTCGACATTTATATAGCTATGATGTCATCACCACAAGTCTAGTAACCATCAGTTGCCCTGCCATAAAAGTCCTAGAAGAAAACAAAAGCAATAAACTCTTTGACAGAGGTCATAGTGATATATTTTTGGATGTCTCCTCTGACAAGGGTAATAAAAGCAAAAATAGATAACTGAGACATCAAACTAGAAAAAAAAATCTGCACAGTGAAGTAAAATGAATGGGAGAAGATATTTGCAAATGATACATCCAATAAGGAGTTACTATCCAAACTACATAAGCAACTCATACAACCCAACATAAAAAAAAACCTGGCCTGGCAGGTGTGGCTCGATGGTGGAGTGTTGACCCATAAACCAGGAGGTCATGGTTCAATTCCCGGTCAGGGCACATGCTCAGGTTGTGGGCTCAGTCCCCAATATGGGGCATGCAGGAGTCATCATTGAGTTTCTATCTCTCTCTACCTCTCCCTTTCTCTCTGAGATCAATAAAAATATTAAAGTAAATAATTAATTTTAAAATATTTGAATAAAAAAGTGGGCAGAGGACCTGAACAAACATTTCTTCAAAGAACCTCCAGATGGCCAATACACATATGAAAAGATGCTCAACATCACTAATCATCAGAGAAATGCAAATCAAAACCTCAATGAGATACCACCTCACACTGGTTAGAATGGCTATCATCAATAAACAACAAACAAGTTTTGGCGAGGATGTGGAGAAAAGGAAGTCTTCGTGCACTGTTGATGGGATTGTAAATTGGTACAGCCACTGTGGAAAGCAGTGTGAAGTTACCTCAAAAAATTAAAAATAAAACTACCATAGGACCCAGCAATCCCACTTCTGGGTATTTATCCAAAGAAATGAAAAATACTAATTTGAAACAATATATTCACCCCTAGTTCACTGCAGCATGATTTACAATAGGACTCATCTTTCTGACCCCTCCAGAGCATGTGACCTTCCTTGAAACACTTTATCCTGAATCTGGGTGACACTTCCTCCTCAGGCTCTTGTCCTCTTGCTTCTCATTCTTCTTCACCAATCCTACTCTGTCTCTCCCCACCCACTCAATTTTGGTGTTCCCCAGATAGCTCATGTTCACCCTCTCACAGAGTGATCCCACCTGTTCCCATAATTTCAGTTTTCTTTTAAATATATTTGAGAAAGGAAGGGAGAGAGAGATAGAAACATCAATGATGAGAGAGAATCATTGATTGGCTGCCTCCTGCACGCCCCCTACTGGGGATCAAGTCCACAACCTGGGCATGTGCCCTTGACCAGAATCAATCCTGGGACCCTTGAGTCCACAGGCCAACATTCTATCCATTGAACCAAACCGGCCAGTGCCCATAATTTCAGTTTTTATTGCCCCCTCCCAAATCTAAATCCTCAACACAAAGTGGCTCCGAGCTCTAGGCCCAGGGCCTCCTGTCAGATACCTCTCTGATTGATCAGCCTGAGATCTGCTGAAATGCTTCAGTGTTTACTGCCAACTCTTCCTTCCCTTGACTTCCCCTTTTCTGAATCATTATTTTGAATCACCCCTTGCTTGGCTCTTTTGTATTAACTAGATGTCTCCAGTAGGGTTCCTGAGTGACAAGCAGCTTCCAAAGCATTACATTTTTAAATTGAATTTTTTATCAAGATAATTATAGATTCACATAGAGTGGTAAGAAATAATACAAGGAGATCCTTTTTATACTTACCCAATTTCCTCCAGAGGTCATATTATGCAAAATTATAGTGTACGATCACAATCAAGATATTGACATTGATATAATCTACCCATCTCATTCAGATTTCCCCAGTTTTACTTGCATTCATTTGTGAGCATTTATTAAATACTTTACAATTTTATGACATGTGTAGATTTATGTGACCAGCACCACAGTCAAGATAAAGAACAATTCCATTGGCACAAGGATCCCTCGTGCTGCCTTTCTATAAGCATACCTACCTGTCTCCCATTTTACATGCCCCTAACACCTGACAACCACTAATCTGCTCTCCATCTCTATAATGATGTTATTTCAAGAATGTCATAGAAATGGAACCATGCAATATATATTCTTTTGAGTCTGGCTTCTTTCACACAACATAATGTATCTGAGATTCATCCAGTTTGTTGTATCAACAGTTTGCTCCTTTTTATTCCTGGGTAGTTCCATGGGCGGATGCACCATAGGTTGTTTATCCATTCACCCATCAAAGGACATGTGGGCTGATTCTGGTGTTTGGTAATTAGAAATAAAGCTGCCATCAACATTTGCATATAGGAAGCCTTACATTTTTCAAAGTGCCTTTGTGTTATCTCCCCTCAAAGCTATATAGAGGTATTGCCCTGATGGCTTCTGACATCAACTCCTGTCATGAAAAAGGGTGAAGTAAACCTAGCTTATTTTCCTCTGATAAGTGATTTGATCCTTTTGCCTAGGCTTCTTAAAAAAAAAAAAGAGCACCAGCCTAGCCGGTGTGACTCAGTGGTTGAGCATCGAACCAGGAGGTCATAGTTCAATTCATGGTCAGGGCATATGCCTGGGTTGCAGGCTCGACCCCCAGTAGGGGTTGTGAGGAGGCAGCTGATCAATGATTCTCTCTCATCCTTGATGTTTCTATATATATCTCTCTCTCCTTTCCTTTCTGAAATCAATAAAAATACATTTTAAAAAATGATCAACAGAAGAGATAAATCATCTACCTAGGAATATTATGTCATCCCTTAATTCCTGTGCAATAACAGGTGTGTGACTTTACCTAGTCACTTGAAATCTGAACATCAATTCTCTCATCTGAGAAATGAAGATAACCATATCTGCTTCACCTCCACCACCCTTGAGTATTACAGGGAAATCACAGATCTGAAAAAGGGAAAGAAACATGCCACCACATGGAATTTATGGAATCACTATTTAATTCAGACCTCTCCCTTAAGTAAGTTGGTTCTCCTATAATTCATTACTGGGAAATTAGCAAGGCTTTTACTGCACAATGTCTAAAATCCCAAGTGAATAGGGCAGCTGTGAGCAAAACCCAACAGACATCTATCAGTGTAGTAATAAAAAAGGCAAAAGGCACGTTCAAGCAATTCTGGGAGTGTCTCTATTCTGCTTTACACCCCAGAGCAGCACAATATAGATATGAGGCAGGACAATGGGGTGGCTGGCAGTGACAGCTCCAAAAGCAGACTGCCTGGGTCAAATCTTGGCTCCGCCATTTCTTAACTAGGTGCCTTTGGATAAGTTACTGAAATTCCCTGCACACCAGTTTAGTTTCCTCATTGGTAAAATGGAGATAATAATAGTGTAAACAGGATAAAATGTGAATGGATGTGAGAGTGATATTTAACTATCCTTGAAGGGATGCTATGTTGATTAAATAAGTAAATTTAAGTCCAGCATTTAGCTAAGTGCCTGGCACATATTAAGTGCTCAATCAATATTAATCAATATTGTTTGCCTTGCTACAAAATCTTAGTCCAGGTGAAATGGACATCAGGGATCCTCTTCAAGAAAATTTGGGGATGAAATTCAACTTCTACCATTTGGGATCTATCAGAACTTGATATAATCATAAGCTCTTCCTTCATCAGCTAATTTAGGTAAGAAATATAACAGGAAGGCTCCAGCTAGATGTAACGGTCTGACTATGGTCCAACTGGTCAAATCTTGCTACCACGTATCAGAACAGAATAGAGTTTTATTGCTAAATCCAGCAAAGCTTTCTTATTTAAGCTGTCTATAGTTTTTCCATGGACAGTCCCCCAAATTCCCTGGTAAACTTGCTCTGGGAAGTGTGCTTACCCCTCCCTCTTCTCTGAGACACTCACACTCTGAACCATCTGGTAACCACTGACATTCTATGCCAGGATCTGGAAATGTTTGAAATAGCGTTTGTCTATCCATTTCCCTTCCCATCCTTGGTGCTAAATGAAACAGAATGGAGCTTTTAGAATGATCTGATAAATGTTCCTGGAATACCTAATTGCCTGCTCCTCCTGCAACCAATTGGTCACCAATTGGATTGAACTAGATGATTCTAGAAGGTGACTTTTGGCTCTTCCCCCAGTTCACTGTTTTACTGACTCCTGCCTTGGTCTTTTTGCTTCCATTCTGCTCCTTTGCAGGCCCACCCCTGACAAGCTTCTTCCCTTAAACCATATCAAGCATTAAAAATGATTCATTGGCCCCAGTGGTCCCACTTCTAGGAAAAAATTCTAAGAAATCAGAAACACCAATCAGAACATATGCACCCCTATGTTCATATCAGCACAATTTATAATAGATAAGAACTGGAAATAGCACGATTGCCCATCAACAGATGAATGGGTAAACAAGCTGTGGTACATGTACACAATGGAATACTATACAGCTGTAAAAAAGGAAATCTTACCATGTGCAACAGCATAGATGGACCTGGAGAGTATTATGCTAAGCAAAATAAGCCAGTCAAATAAAGATAAATATCACATGATCACACTCATATGTGGAACCTAATGAACAAAATAAACTGATGAACAAAATAGATCTAGAGACACAGAAGCATGGAATAGACTGGAACCTCAGAGGGAAGGTGGGGGAGGTGGTGGGTGGGAAGAGATCAACCAAAGAACTTGTATGCATATTTGAATAACCCATGGATACAGACAAAAGGGTGTTGAAGGCCTGGGGCAGGGGGAAGGGTAGCAGGCTAGAAGGGGTCAATGGGGGAAAAAGGAGACACATGTAATACTTTCAACAATAAATATTTTTTTAATTTTAATTTAAAAAAAGAAAACATTATGCCACTAAAAGATGCCAGGGAGCCCCAGTTGGTTTGGCTCAGTGGATAGAGCATCAGCCTGCGGACTGAAGGGTCCCGGGTTCGAGTCCAGTCAAGGGCACATGCCCGGGTTGCAGGCTCAATCCCCAGTAGGGGGCGTGCAGGAGGCAGCCAATCAATGATTCCCTCTCATCATTGATGTTTCTCCCTCTCTCTCTCTCTCCCCCTTCCTCTCTGAAATCAATAAAAATATATTTAAAAAAATAAAATAAAATAATAGATGTCAGGGACAAAAGGCCACATATTTTATGACTCCATTTATATAAATAGCAAATAAGTTGTTCCTGGGGGAGGGGACTGCTAAAGGATTAAAGGGTTTTTTGGGGGGTTGGAAAAATGTGTCAAAATTCAGTGGAGGAAATGGTCGTTCAACTCTGAATATACTAAAAACCAATGAATTGTACACTTTAAGTATGTGAATTGTATAACATATGAAAATGGAACTGTTTTGACATATGGGAGGGGAAAGGAAATCAACCTGCTATACAAAGGCTTCTGTAGTTCAGAGGCAGCAGATATAAAGATCCCATCTGTGACCATGGGCAAGTCCCTTTATGACTTTCTGCTTGTTTCCTCCTCTAGAGAAAATATTGGGGCCCTCTAAGCAACCCACCTTCACTGTCAAAGAACCCTCCCTTCACTTTTAAGGCTGCAGCCCCTTTCCTTGAGACCATCATCTTATGACTTCTAGCACATTGCCTCCTAGTCATGGAATGAGGTAAAGCTGCTTGGCAGTGGCTGGGTTCTCTCTCGCTACCCTAAGAACCTGTCTGTCCTATGCTGGCATCTATGGCCTGGATCTTCTCCAAATCCTGCCCTTGGCCCCTTCACCTCCTTCCTCATCTCCAACATCCTTCACTCACCTCTCCTAGCTAAAGGCAATTCCATCCCCACTCTGGACAAGAAACTGTGCCACGTTGGAAATCTCACTCTCTGGCCTGGCACTATCTTCCCAATTTTGGCCAGACCTTCTGCCCCAGCAGATTGGCAGAACCTGCCAGACAGCCCTTTGTCATCCCTTCCTATTTTCCTTAGGGATTTTAACTGACTCCTCCACTTTTCCCACCTGGAACAGTCCCAAGTCAGTCATGGCAGAGACTCAAGCCAGCACTGACAATTCCTGTCACAACATTCTACCCTCTCCCACCAATCCCCAATTTTGACAGGAGAACCCACTCTCTAGCCACACTAGACTGAGAGCTCTTTGAAACAAGGCCAGTGTCTGAGTCATTTCCTTTGGCTCAGCACCATGCAGGGTGCCTGGCACTCAAGCAGCATTTAATTACTGCTTGAAATAAACTGACTATGCCGAGTGATCCTGCCACCTGCCCTGCTGCATTCTGGGGTGGCGCCACTTTGCAGTAGCAGGTATCACATCCCTGTGCTGACTAGCATTAGCACAACTGCCAGTTCAAAATGTTTGACTTGAGACTGGCCTTCAGGGTACCTTGGCAATCCACATTTCCATAATCAGCTCCCTTTGTTCCCTGGCATTACTCCTTCCAACCTTAACTCTCTAGCCAGCTCCCAGCACTCTCAGCACAAGACCTGCCTCCCCATCCATAGAAAAGACTGAGGCCATCAGACAGGACCACTCCATGTGCATATGTGATAATAACAGTAACAATAGTTGGCATGCATCTAATACCTATTAAGTAAGATTCAGTACTTCTCTCTCCAACCTCCCCCAGCCACCCTGTAATTAGGTACCATTATCCTCAGCTAAATATTATGTACAAGGATACTTACTGAAATATACTTTATAACAGCAAAGACCTGGAGTCCACACAATATCCATCAAAAATAATATATTCAAAATCATTTAATTATATAAGAAAATACTCAAATAAGATTAAATACCTAAATAGGATAAAGATATATATCAATTTGTGTTTCTAGTAATGACAGAATAGATTATATGGACCAACCTTCCAATTAAAAACAACTAAAATGCTTGATTTTTTAAAAATCCCCTTAAAAGGACTGAAGAACTGACAAGATGGTATAAAACTGATCATGGGAAAATAAAAAACCTAATTTACTAGCATACTAGTAAATTCTACAAAGATAGAAGCCAACAAATCTAAAGGCATTTGCCAAGCTGGACAAACTTGCCTTTCATTTCAGCCACCTCCCAAGGCAGGCAAAGGGACTGAAGTTAGGCCCATGACCACCTAAACTGAAGACTCTAATATAATGCCTTCCCACATTAAACTGGGATTCCAAAGGGCTACACCCATGGTGTAACGGTGACTCAGAAACAAACTTGCTTCTCCCCAATTCAATCTCCAGAGGAGAGCAAGGAAGGCTTCTTGGTGCTGGGGAAACAAGGGAAAAAGATTGGGAACTTATTTCAGATGATCCCAGGCTAATAACATCCCAAGGCACCTGACAAAAATCAAAGACCCCTTGAGTGTGGCTCTTCCTAAGCCTTAGGAGTAACCTAATTAAGTTAATAACAATGTACCTACCTATATAGTTTAAGTTTAAAAAATTTGGCTCT
>NW_005370716.1:835677-836907 GCF_000412655.1 Myotis brandtii
AAAAATTTGGCTCTCAAAAGAAATTTCAATCATTGTACTGTTGATATTTGGCTCTGTTGACTAATGAGTTTGCAGACCACTGCCCTAGACTTCAAAGAAGCCCTACAAATATATTTTAAGAACAATGAGCAGTACACAGCCAAAAATAACCAAGCACAAGAGAAAATAAAGCATCATGAGTGAGAACCATAGAAAAAGAACAGGTAAATGAGCCAAGACTTGACCAGGCAATTCATAAACGAAGAAATCAATTTGGAAAATAAACATATGAAAAGATGCTCAACCTCATTAGTAACAAAAGACATGCAAATTAAAACATCCTAATATATAAAAATCCAGGGTCCGTAACATCCAAAACGACCAAATGCTCGACTGACCGGAAGTCAGTGCTGGGTTGCCGTGGTGACCCAGCACTGACTGCCGCTGCTCCGGGCGCCCCGACTCAGCACTGACTGCCAAGGGGACTGCGGATCAGGCCCAAAGAGAGGCCTGGAGAGAAAAGCAGGATCTGATCCGTAGCCTCTGTGGCAGCTGTTGATCAGCACTTGACTCTCTCTTTTGCTCTGGGCCTGGCCAGCAGCCGTGCCTCTCTTTCTCTTGGGCCTCTGCTGGGGCTGCTGACCAGCCCCGCCTCTCTGATCAGGCCCATTGATAGGCCTGGAGATGCTGCCTGGCATAGAAACCAACCAATCAGAACCAAATCTGGGTTAAGTGTGAGGAGCCAATGGCTGCCTAGGAGGCGGAGCTTTTGACGCTGACTGGTATAGAAACTGACCAATTAGAACCAAATCTGGGTGAACTGTAAATGCAGAACCAAAGGTGGGGGCTGAGGAGGGGTTTTAAAGGCAACAACTGTTTGGTGTAAGAAGTAAGAAAGTGGTTCAATTTTTTAATAACCAGTTTCACAGTATAGAGCACATGGCTGGCTATCAGTCCAGATATAGGTATTATGTATTTTTGTCTGCCAAGAGCATCTCCCCCTGATGAAAAAGGCTTCCCCCCCCATTTAAGCAATCCTATCCTATATAATCTATCTATACTACCAAAAGGGTAATATGTTAATGAGCCCAGGTCCACTGGCTATCTTCCGGACGTCCGACTTCCTTCCGGACAAAGCCATGGTGGTGGGGGCTGAGGCAGAGGCCGTTAGGGGTGATCAGGCCAGCAGGGGAGGGCAGTTGGGGGTGAGATCAGGCTGGCAGGGGAGGGCAGTTGGGGGCGAGATCAGGC
>NW_005370716.1:838047-845716 GCF_000412655.1 Myotis brandtii
TCATTCACTGGGCCTCTAGTCTAATCTAATAATAGACAAACAGGGTAATTGACTGTACCTTCACTACACCTCCCATTGGCTAATCAGCAAGATATGCAAATTAACCACCAACAAAGATGGCGGTTAATTTGCATACGCGGCTCCAGCTGGAGCCACGAAGGCGCTGAAGGCGGCTCGGGCCGGAGCAGCAAAGGCCGGGATGCTGGGTGCCGGCAGCCAGGGGAAGGGACGGCCTATTGCACGAATCTTTTCGTGCAACAGGCCTCTAGTAATAATATAAAATTACACACTTATCAACTGCTAAAATTATAGTAAAGTCTAATAATACCAAGTATTGGTGAGGCTTTGGCACAACAGAAAGTTTTATACAATCCTGATAGAAATATAAAGTGGTACAGCCACTTTAGAATAACAGTGTGGCATCACCTGGTAAGACTGAAGTTACAAACATTACATAATCCAGAAACTCCACTCGCAGGTAGAACCCTAGAACCATAATTTTCAAACTTTTTGGTATTAGGACTCTATATACTCAAAAATTAAGAATCTCAAAAGAGCTTTTGTTATGTGGGTTATATCCATTATATTTCTCACATTAGAAATTAAAACTGAGGCCCAGCTGGCGTGGCTCAGTGGTTGAGCATCGACCTATGAACCAGGAGGTCACAGTTCGATTCCCAGTCAGGGCACATGCCCGGATTGTGGGCTCAATCCCCAGTAGGAGGTGTGCAGGAGGCAGCCGATCAATGATTCTCTCTCGCCCTAACCAGTTTGACTCAGTGGATAGAGCATCGGCCTGCGGACTGAAAGGTCCCAGGTTCGATTCTGGTCAAGGTCATGTACCTTGGTTGTGGGCACATTCCCAGTAGGAGGTGTGCAGGAGGCAGCTGATCAATGTTTCTCTCTCATTGATGTTTCTAACTCTCTATCCCTCTCCCTTCCTCTCTGTAAAAAAAAAAATCAATAAAATATATTTTTAAAAAAATGAGTCTCTCTCATCATTAATGTTTCTCTCTCTCTTTCTCTCTCTCCCTCTTTGTTCCTCTCTGAAATCAATAAAAATATTTTTTTAAAAAGAAATTAAAACTGAGAAAATTTTAAACACAAGAAGACACAGCACACATTCTGTTAGGCATCAGAACAATGATATTACAAGTCACATCAACTCTGAAAAACACTTTACACTCTTGAGAACAGTGCAAAAGTCAATTGACATCTTAGTGTCATTATGAAAACAGTTAAGCCTTGAAGTCTCAGAGGCCCTTTAAGGGTCCCCAAATCACAATTTAAGAACCAGTGCCCTAGAGAAACTTATGCATATCTGTATAACCATATTCATGACAGCACTGCCTGAAACAGTCAAAAGGAGAAAACTACTCAAATGCCCATCAATAAAAGAATGAATTAAGAAAAAACTTGTGGTATATTCATACAGTGGAATAATGCATAACAATAAAAATTAATGAAGCACAAATACACACAACAGATCATAATCTTATGGGGGTTATTTGGGGGGGGGGAGACAAAACACAAAAGCCTGTATACAGTGTAATTTGATTTCTAAGACAGGCCAAACTAAATTATAGGTGGTAAAGCAAGAAAGTAACTGCATAAAAGTGAAACTAGTAGTCACCTCTGGGGGGAGTCGGGGGCTGTGATCGGGAGGGGCAAAGGAGTTCTACTTGGGTGTTTGTCAACCTCCTATTTCTCACCCTGATTGGTGATAACACAGATTTTCACTTTACACTTATTCATTAAAGGCCTTGCACACTTTTCTGTATTTATATTTCACAAAAAGGAGAAAAGCTATATATACAGTTTGATACCAATAATGTAAAATAAATATTTCTGCAGAGAAATAAAGTATTGAAATACTGTATTCCAATATGTTAACAGTGGTTAACCCTGGGTTATGGGGTTTGCATTTTCTCTACACTCTTCTACATTTGCAAGTTTACTACCAAGAGCACATATTACTCTTCTGGCCATGTAAACACCTGGTATTGTCAGATTTTATTAAAATTTTAGCCTACTGGAGGGTATGTAATTTTATCTTGTTATTTTTTAATTTGAATCTCTCCAATTACTAATGAAGTTGAGAATCTTTTCATGTTTGTTGTCCAATTTGATTTCTTCTTGTATGAATTACCTGGTCAAGTCTTCAGCTCAGTTTTCTGTTTATTCTTTTCCACCAGTTCTCAGAAAATCGTAAAACATGTTTAAAAAGACAAGGCCACCATCTAAAATTGAAACTAATAAGGATCAACACAAAATAAATGGGGTAGCCATCTCTGGGAATTTAGGCAGAACATAACTCTCTAAAGAGATTAGCGATGTGCCTGATCGAACTAAGGATGAGCTCAAAGCTCACCAAGGAGCCTAGGATATACTCCTAGAGTCAAAGGGAGCTGCTACCAATCCACAAAGATTGGTTATGTTCTCATTTACTCCCAGGGTGGTAAACCCTCCAGATGCTTCTTCATCACCCAAGGGGCTTCACCACCCCTTGTTGGTCTCCCTTAACCCTGCCCATATCTTGTAAATAGCCTTTTGCTTAGATATTCAATTACTAGGTAAGAGGGTGCCATCCATTTCCTGCCCAGTCCCTGACTGTGCCAGGTTTTGTTCTAGATACTGGTAACAAAGTAGACAAAGACAAAATCCCTGCCCTCATGGAGCCCAAAGTCAAGTGCTGGAGACAGACAGTAAACAAAGAAACAGTTGGGCAGATAATATCAGAAGATAAGGGCAAGCTGGTGATAGAAGGGTATTTATAGTACAATTTCCGGTACAGTGCTCAGGGATGGCCTCTCCAAGGTGGGGGCATTTGGGAAGAAGTATGAGTAAGGACATACACCTCCCTGGGAGAAGAACTAGCCAGAGGGTAGGGCAAACACAAGGTCCCAAGGTGGAGGAGCACTTAGCACATTGGAAGACTGGCAAGCCAGCCCTGGGCAGGGGTGGAAGCTGAGGTCAGATCACCAGCAGAGGTCCATTCCGTTGGGACTTGTAAGCCATGGTAAGGGTTTAGGTTTTATTTTCATTACAACTAGAAGCCACTGGAGGGTTCTAAGCAGAGGGACACAATGTGACTTAGGTCTCTAAGATTGTCTGGCTGCTGTGTGGAGATAACTGTACGGTCAGGAGTGAACTCTGAGACACCCTGGGGAGGACACTGCAAGGGCTCCAATGAGAGGGGATGGTGGTCTAGACAAGGGAGGTAGCCAGAGAGGAGGTGAAAAGAGGTGGGAGTCTGGATGATTCTGAGGGTACTCACATGTGGTCTAGTGAGAGATCAGTTGTGGGGCAAAAAGAAAAGGCAACCCTGGAGGAGTAGCCAGAGGCACCAGCAGAATGGGGCTTCCAGTTACTCAGGTGGGAGGAAGGGGTTTGAAAGGAGCAAGCAGAAACTCAGGTTTGCACAGGGTCCTTTCAAGATGCCTATTAGCAGGGGTAATAGTCAAACTAATTTAACATGTCATGCAAGGCATGAACCCTTTCGTTGCTGGGCTTTGGGTAAGAGCCAGGATTCGAGTATTGGGTGGGAAGAATAAGTGAACCTGAAGGATTTCAATAACCTACCCCAGCAGAGCATGAGACAACCACATGGAGATGTTGGGTGTAGGTGCCTGGAGGTCAAGAGAGAGCAGGTCTGGGGATAGAAACTGAAGACTCACAAGCATTTAAAGCCATGAGGCTGGTGGAAGCATCTGGAAAGCAAGTGCGGGGAAAGAAGCCTGTAGAGAAGAAGCTGACCAAAAACTAAGCCCCAGGCATTGCCACCAGTCCTGAGGTCAGGGAGGTAAGAAAGGCAAGAATGAGTAGTAAAGTTCGGTTTCCCAGAAGCTAAAGAGAGAAAATGCTTCCAGGGGGAGGGTGTGATCAGAGGTGTCAGATGACCTGATTTAGCAACACAGAAGACATCACTGACCATGGCAAGGAGCAGTTTCATGGGAGAGGTAGGAAGCAAAGTGTTGGGAGGGAATTAATGAGAGCCCCAAACTACAACTCCACAGTGGTATATTGTATTTGACAAGTAAAAGATGAGAACGTGGATTTTGTTGGTTTCTTTTTATGTACCACTTTGGATTCTTGGCTTTTTTTTTTTGAGCTGGATAGCAAAATGAATGAACTGTAAAACTCTGCAGGAAGCCAAGAGGATATGTAAGCCACTCAATTAGAGTTGCTCTTGGGGCAATTCCTCCTGAGCTCATCTCAGTAATTTAGCTGGCACTTTGGTTCTGGCCAAACGCTGTTGTGTGGACATCAGCCCCTGGATTCTCATTAGAACCAAAGAAGCAGGTGGCCCCTTTTGCATTCTAGTCCCCTCTAGGGAGCCTAACTTGGCTAATACCTTGACAACACACAGTCTGTTTGCATTAGTAATTAATTGCCTACTCGGACAATTCTGTGAGGCCAACAAAGCAGAGATCAGATAAGACCACTGTTGACAGCAAATGGTGGGGCCACACTGGAATGCAGGCCGTGTGTTAATTCCCTCATCCTAGGCTAGCTGAGGCAGCAAAAAATAAATAAAAAGAAGAATGCCAAAATGAGCCCCGTCTGTGCCTTGGCACTGTTTTGGTCGTAATGAGTTCTGCACTGAAACAATGCTTCCTGCTGAGGATACTGCCTCTAATTTAGAAAATAATCCCAAGTAGAATAATCCCAAATAAAGCCACCTCACGATGCCAGCCAGATGTCGAGCTTTTCCTTTAAACAGATGTTCACTGAGCAGGGGCATTCCTCTCAGTGGGAGTCAACTATAGCATTCTTCTACTCTAGTTTTCAAAGTGATTTTGTTTGTTTTATTTTATTTTTGTTTGGTTTGGTTTTTTTGTGGTTGTTGATCCTCACCTGAAGGTATTTTTTTCCTTTGATTTTTAGAGAGTGAAAGTGGGGGGGGGGAGATAGAGAGAGAGAAACATCGATGTGAGAAAGACATCCATTGGTTGCCTCCCACACATGCCCTAACCAGGGATCAAGCCTCCAACTGTGGTACATGCCTTTGACTGGAATCGAACCCGAGACCCTTCAATCCGTGGGCCAATGCTCTAACCACTGAGAAAAACCAGCAGCGGTTCTCAACCTGTGAGTCGCGACCCCTTTGGCGGTCGAACGACCCTTTCACAGGGGTCGCCTAAGACCATCCTGCATATCAGATGGTCTTTTACATTACGATTCATAACAGTAGCAATATTACAGTTATGAAGTAGCAACGAAAATAACTTTATGGTTGGGTCACAACATGGGGAACTGTATTTAAAGGGCCAGAAGGTTGAGAACCACTGAGCTAGGGCAACTGTTTGTTTTAAAGCTGCAGAACCCTCTGACATCTTCTAAGCAGCCCTGGGTAGAAAACTAATAAAAAACAGAGCTCAAAACTGGCTGAAGCTAGAGTGGAGGTCCAGGCTATCAACCCTTGCTCTGTTCCTCTCCCCGCACCTGCCTCCAGAGAGCAGTCATCTGGCAGCAAAGGGGCAGGCCTAGCCTCAACAAATAAGAAACCCTGTCTGCCCTAGCCAGTTGGTAGCTCAGTGGGTTAGAGCGTTGTCCTAATACACCAAGGTTACAAGTAATGTTCCCCCAAAAAATTGTTCAAAAACACCCTCTGTCTGCTGGCCCTAGACTGTTTCCTGCTTCATGAGCAGCCATCAGGACTGGGGAAGGGAGAAAGGCCTCTTGGGAGACAGCCGGTGGCCCCCACTGCAGGCTTTACAAAACGGGATGCACTCTGAAACAGGGACAGGCTCCAATCTCCTTGTGAAGTAGTTTAAAATCAAAGCCAAGCATGCACGGCCGGTGTGATTCAGTGGTTGAGCATCAACCTATAAACCAGGGGGGTCACAGTTCAATTCCCGGTCAGGGCACATGCCCAGGTTTTGGGTTCGATCCCCAGTGGAGGGTGTGAGGAGGCAGCTGATCAGTGATTCCCTCTCATCATTGATGTTACTTTCTCTCTCTCTCTCTCTCTCTCTCTCTCTCTTTCTCTTTCTCTCTCCCTCTCCCTTCCTCTCTGAAATCAATTTAAAAAAAATTTTAAATCAAAGTCAAGCTAAAGAAATCAGGCTGCCTTCCAGAGCCCTTTGAGGTTTATTGCTGCACCAAAATCATCGCTGCCATCCAATTTTATGCACATTTATCTTAAAATCCTAAACTCAGTATTGGTGATGGATTTAAATTGGCAAAATTAAAACAATGTAAAGAAACATCACAAGCTAATTTTTTTCAAAGAATGAAGAGGACTCTAATATCTACCCCTCAGCTTCTCTGTTAGTTTCCTCTTGCTGCTATAACAAAATACAACACACTGAGGGGTTTGAAACACATTTTTATCTTACAGTTTTGGAGGTCAGAAGTCCAATAAGGTATCACTGGGCTAAATTCAAGGTGTGTGCAGGGCTGCATTTCTTCTGGAAGCTCTAGGAGTCTGTTCCCTTGCCTCTTCCAGCTTCTAGAGACTGTATGTGCTTTCCTTAGCTCAAGGACTCTTCCATTTTCAGAGCCAGCAAAGGCCAGCTGAATCTTTCTTACATAGCAACACTCTGATCCTGACTCTACTGCCTCCCTCTTCCATATTCAAAGAACCCTGTTCTTTAATTGGCCAGGATAACCCAGGATGAACTACCTTAATTCCAACTGCTATCTTAATTCCCCTTTACCATGTAACTTAACATAGTTACAGGTTCCAGAGATGAAGGCATGGAAATCTCTGGGGGTCATTATTATTATTATTCTCACCTGCCTCCATTTGGAACCTGCATGAAAGGTTTTCCTGCCCATTTATTAGGTGTTTAGTATGACTTTAAGCTTTTACATGCAAACCAAGACTGGCTAGTCAGTGGACTTGTGACCAAGCCTCA
Organism: Myotis brandtii; assembly: GCF_000412655.1. Lineage (NCBI taxonomy): Eukaryota > Metazoa > Chordata > Mammalia > Chiroptera > Vespertilionidae > Myotis > Myotis brandtii. Next base: position 844,911 of record NW_005370716.1, read on the forward strand.
AGGAGGGCAAAGTCTGGGCTGGGGGGACTGGAACCCCTGCAGCCAGTTCTCCCAAGTGCTTTCTAAACACTTCCATGCCGTGTAGTTCTTTTGCTTTCTCTTCTTTTTCTCTCTACTACCCTTCATCTCCGCCTCCCCCTCCTCCTCCCCGGTATCATCCATATCAGCCGACCCAGAGGGCACAGCTGACTCCTCCCCGGATGACGCCGACACTACCATCAAGCGCGGCCCTGATGGACCCTTTGATCCAGCGTTCAACTCGCTGACGCTTTGGGAAGCCCGTCGCCAATGACGCCGCCCGCTAGCCAGATCAACAAGGACAACCAAACCACTGACTTGAGGACAGCTGAAATCCCTTGACTGAAGAGGCCAGCAACCTTCTACAGGAACAAGGCTCTTTGTGCAATCCATCCACTATGTTTATAGCTATGCTTATTGTCATTGCTTGCCAGTCTTCTTCCGAGTCTTAAACAGCCCAATCTGAGAGGTGGCCACTGATTTACACGCGCTATCATTTAAAAAACAAAAAAGGGGGAATTTGCTGGAAGCCGGTCCATCCTTGCTGCTTGACACAGTCGCTGCAGGGAAGAAACATCTGCACAGCATATGTTTCAAGGGACCTGGCATATATAGCATATTGTTCTTAATATGTTTGCTCTCCTTAGTGCCATGTGTTTTAACCAAGGTCACCTCTCCGAGAAAGGTTGTTTCCCCAGGTAGGGATTTTTCCCTGAAGTTAGGGAGGGAATAAAACCCCTTTAACTAAATGCCAGGCGGGTAGTTAATCACTTTAACTACAAACAATC
>NW_005370716.1:845771-849712 GCF_000412655.1 Myotis brandtii
AGGATTAAAATCAACTGGTATAAATACAGATGTAACAAGACAATAAATGACAGAACCTGGCTGGAGATCCTGGCTACAGAACCTGGCTAGGCTGCTGATCAACTGAACGCTGTCTCCGTGTCATTCCTTCTTTGCCGACTTCATCCACACCTTTGGGAACCCCTGGACCTGCTGGGGCTGGAACCCAACATCTTTCCAGTTACAGAATATTTTCATCACTCCACCAGGAAACCCTGTACCTATTAAGCAGTTACTCCCCATTTCCCTCCGTCCCTGCCAACCAGTGATCTACTTTCTATCACTATGGATTTATCAACTCTGGACATCCTATATAATAAAAGCCTAATATGAAAATTGCCCCCTCAGGCGGTCATTCCAACAAGAGATCAGGAGTTTGACCACTTGCTATGACGTGCACTGACCACCAGGGAGCAGTGCAGAACATGACAGGCATTGGTGATGCGCTGTGACCTCTCGCTGGCTACCTGGGGGTGGGGGTGATGGGACAGAGGTGTGGTGAGAATGCATGCAGGGTGTCCACTGCTCATTCTCACTCCCCCTGATACTCGCCCCCCACCCCTCAGACACCAGGGCTGGCATGCCTGGGAAGCCCCCACACTCAGGTGCCCGCGAGGAGCCCACCCTGCACCCACATGGCCTCTTCCGGGTGAGCCAGGCCACAGCCACTGGACCGCAGGGGCCAGTCAGTCTCCCCATAGGTTCGTGCAGGAGCCAGTCTGCTAGGCTAGCCAGGAGAGAGTGTGCTGCCTGCCAGGCTTCTGTGTAGTGCTGCTGGGCAGCCCAGAGGCCCACGCTGCACCCTGGCCTGTGGCATCCGACCGCACTCACCACATCTCCGTGTGGGGACTCAGGTGCAGGGGGGCACACGGGGACCTGGGGGCCCAGGTGCCACCCCGGGCCCAGAGGTCAGCTGGGACCTGCCTTCCATGCCAGACGCTCATGCTTCAATCACCAGCCAGGCCTAGGGACCACACCCATGCACAAATTTTATGCACTGGGCCTCTAGTTTTATATAAGTAGGATCATACAATATGTGAGGTTTTGTGTCCAGTTTCTTTCACTTAGCATAATTACTTCAAGTTTGGCACTGTGTATTTTTTGAATGTGGCTTGGAAGGTCTTAGGCAATGAGAATTACTAACATAAAGTTCACTTGGAGCCAGGTGCTCTGCTAAACACTGCACTCATGTAATACTAATAGCAATCCCATGAGATGGATGGTATGGTTATCCCCATTTTTCAGATGAGAAAACCAAAGTACAGAGCAGTTAAGTGACTTGCTCCAGGGTGTAGTAGCACTGGGCAGGATTGCTCCAAAGCCTTCACTCTCCCTGTCAGCTGGGCTACCTCTCTTTAAGGGAGCAGGCTCTCTCACCACACTTATTCTCGGCCACTTCTCACATTTCTATGACCTACCTCAATCCTAGAAGTGTCTGCATTCATGCCCTCTGCTTTGGTTATTCAGCATAAACCTGCATTCAAGACCTAAACCTCACTGGACCACATATTTTTCATCTGAGATATGGGGTTACCACTCAGTTACTTTCAAGGCTGTGGGCAAATGTTCCTTATAGACCTCAGGAGACAGAGGAGTCACCATGCCAACCTTTCAGGGCAGTTATGATGAGGAGATGGGTGTGAGGCACTGAGGGCCTGGAGTGTGGAAGACATTGGGGAAACAGAGCCCTCGTTATGATTACTACACACCTGTACCACTGAGCTGCTTCTCCCCACTGCTCAAAAGAACAGCTTCCCATTTCTGTAGGTGCACACAGGCTAGAGACCTGTCCTCAGAGCTTTCTGAACTAGTAAAATACACAATGCACTAAAAACCCATCTGTAATTAGAACAGGGATGATTTCTTAACCACCCTTTTGAACTCCTTGGAGCCTAAAGTCTGTCTCAACTTGCCAGCATCTGGAGGGATTTCACAAATCATGCTTCAAGGTTGTGTGTGCTTTCTGAAGCCAATCAGGCTTTCTCAGTCACACCTCACTGCTGAGGATGAAGACCATAATAAAGTGGCTCTTGGGCAGGCCCACCCAATCTACCACTTTGGGACTCCAGAAGACACAGCCACTCTAAAACTGTAACTGCCCACATACCTAGAAAAAAACACCAATGCAAAACCCATAATTATCACTGTATTTTGCACAAAAGATCCAGAAACCTGGGCCCTACCTTGAAGCAAAAGCTTCTTCTGAAAAAAAATCTTTTTGGGGCCCTAACCGGTTTGTTACCCTATAAGAATAAGCTTGTAGCCCTGACTGGTTTGGCTCAGTGGATAGAGCGTTGGCCTGTGGACTCAAGGGTCCCAGGTTCGATTCTGGTCAAGGGCATGTACCTTGGTTGCAGACACATACCCAGTAGGGAGTGTGCAGGAGGCAGCTGATCGATGTTTCTCTCTCATTGATGTTTCTAATTCTCTATCCCTCTCCCTTCCTCTCTATAAGAAATCAATAAAAAAAAACATTTAAAAAAAAAAAAGCTTTTTCGGGTTCAGCTTTCTTACTTAAAATAAAAAAGGCCTTGGCCAGTGTGGTTCAGTTGGTTGGGCATAGTCCTTGCATGAAAAGGTTGCAGGTTCGATTCCCAGTCAGGGCACATGCCCAGATTACAGGCTCAATCCCTGGTAAGGGGTGTGCAGGAGGCAGCCAATCAATGTCTCTCTCTCTCTTTCTCTGTCTGTCTCTCCACTCCTTCCTCTCTCTCGAAAAATCAATTAAAATATATTTTAAAAATAAATAAAATTAAAAAAGCTCACTGGGTAGCAGCTTTATCTAGATCAGCGGTTCTCAACCTGTGGGTCGTGACCCCTTTGGGGGTCGAACAACCCTTTCACAGGGGTCGCCTAAGACCATCGGAAAACACATATATAATTACATATTGTTTTTGTGATTAATCACTATGCTTTAATTATGTTCAATTTGTAACAATGAAATTGGGGGTCACCACAACATGAGGAACTGTATTAAAGGGTCGCGGCATTAGGAAAGTTGAGAACCACTGATCTAGATGGTATCCTGGCTCTCTCTTTTAAGCTATTTGACCAGGTGTACCTCAATTGGAAGGACCAGAAAAATTGTTGGGGCAATTAAAAACAATAAATGTGAAGTGCCTAGCACACAGCAAGCACTCTGGAGATGGTAGCTGGTGACAGCGCTGAAATCTGAGAGTGACACATACCTGGTCTCCTCCACAAAGCTTTGTGAGTTGTTAGGCACTATCCAAATAAGCAAACTGGCCAAGGTTCAGAGTATTTTACAAAGGCCACTTGGCCAGTAAGCTGTAGAAGGAGGGCAGCCTCCAGGAGTAAGGGCTTATATATAGTGCTCGAAAGCAAGGACTGTGGAATCAGACAAGCCTGGATGAAATCTTAGCTTTGCCACATGAGGAAAGTTATTCGCCTCCATTTACTCATCTGTAAAATGGTTTCACCGGCCCTGGCCAGCGTGGCTCAGTAGAGTGTCGGCCCATGCACCGAAGGGTCTTGGGTTCCATTACTGGTCTAGGACTCGTACCTGGGTTGCAAGTTTGATCCCCAACCCCGGTCAGGGCCCATGCAGGAGGTAACCAATTGATGTGTCTCTAACATCATATCGATGTTTCTTTCTTTCTCTTTCTCTTTCTCTCTCTCTCTCTCTCCTGTCTCTCCCCCTCCCTCCTTTCCACTCTCTCTGAAAAAAAAAAAAAAACATGGAAAAAATATCCTCGACTGCTGAATGGAGTGGATCCAGAGATTCAAAGCATGGAAAAGAATGCAGAATCTCAGAAGGAACACAGGGAAGGGTGAGTGGGTGGGAAGTAATCAACCAAAGACCTTGTATGTATATATGCATAACCCATGGACACAGACAATAGGGTGCTGAAGGCCTGGGGTGGGGGCAGGCTGGGGGGGGTCAATGGGGGGAAAAGGGGACA
>NW_005370716.1:849883-851712 GCF_000412655.1 Myotis brandtii
GGGAAAAGGGGACATATGTAATACTTTCAACAATAAAGAATTATTTTAAAAATATCGTCAAGTGAGGATTAACCAAAAAAATTATTTATTGATTTCAGAGAGGAAGGGAGAGGGAGGGAGAGAGAGAAACATCAATGATGAGAATCATTGATCGGCTGCCTCCTTACTGGGGACCGAGTCCACAACCCAGGCATGTTCCCTGACTGGGAATCAAACTATGACCTCCTGGTTCATGGGCTGAGGCTCAACCAGTTCGCAGTTTCCTCTACCACCTCCTAAATCACCTAGTGCAGTGGTCAGCAAACTGCGGCTTGTGAGCCACATGCGGCTCTTTGGCCCCTTGAGTCTGGCTCTTCCACAAATACCACGTGCGGGCGCGCATGTACAGTGCGATTGAAACTTCATGGCCCATGGGCAGAAGTCGGTATTTTGTGGAAGAGCCACACTCAAGGGGCCAAAGAGCCACATGTGGCTCGCGAGCCGCAGTTTGCTGACCACTGACCTAGTGTAACACATGATGGTGAAAAACTGAGACTTGATCATTACATTCTTCACCTTCTCAATGTACGTAGCATGTTGAAAACTTTCAGAAGATAGCCTTTAAAGGAGTATCATTTTTCTAACTTTTTTGTGCTTCTACACTCAAAATTTCCACATCATTAGATGCAAGTCAATTAAATGATTATACTTTTTCCCACAAATGCATTATACACAAAAAGAAATAGAAAATTCCACAACCCTGTAACTTTGTTTTTCTTCAAGGCACGAACAATATGCCATACTGCCATGTTTGTAGTTGTTTTCACCCCCCACCAGAACATCAGCTCCATGAGGACAGTCTCAGTTCTGTTCACTGCACCACCAGTGTCTAGAACAGAGCCTGGCTCCTTTGCCCCATGTTGTACCAACTCCAGGAGAATTGCCCACATGAGAAACATTTCTGCATCTTTTGCAAAACTATTTTGTCTAGCACTGTCTACTGTTTTCCAGAGCTCCTTATATGTAACATAAAGCCCACAAGAAGTCAGTACTAGGACAAACTTTTATTTTTGCTCAGCTCATTTGTTTTTCATTAGTTGAATTTGCCTTGGTTGTCAGGAAGCTCAGCACAATTCTGTACTCAACTGCAGTGTTTTTTTTTAAACCCTTTTTTTGATGTGGGGGTGGGATATAAATAATTGAGAAGATTCTGCCAGTACAAGTGTGAGACCCTATTTTTAACCACAGACAACTTATTCTAAGATGCTTCTCAAACTTGAGTGCAAATTACCCGGGGATCCAGTTAAAATGGAGACTCTGACACAGTAGATCAGAGGCAGGGGTCTCCAGATGCTGCATTCCTAAGGAGTCCCAGGTGATGGAGCGCGGGCCCTGGACCACACTTTGAATAGCCAGGATCTAAGAAACTTACTGCCTTGATTCGGCAGGATTTCTCTCTCTCCATCTTTGGCAAAATATTATTAATGGTTCAAAAACTGGGGCGGTCACCAGAGGCACCTGGGGAGCTGGTTAGACCTACACGTCGCTGTCCCCACAGAGATCCTGAAAAAGGGGGTAGGAAGGTGCCCAGGAAGCTCGCCAGGTGTTTCTGTCGCAGGTGACCTAGAAACACATTTCGGGAAGCCCCGCTGGAGGGAATGAGTGCTCTCTTCAAGGTTTCCCAAAGGCAATCTCCTGGGGACAGCTGTTGTCACCGGTGGTGACACCTTGTTCAGAATTTTAAGGGGTACTATCCTGCTGTTTCCAGCCCAGCACCAGAAGGGGTCCCACTGCCTCCTTTCCGGCCACGTGGATCGCAGCAGAGTCAGCCCCCAGTGGGCTTGGGGCTC
>NW_005370716.1:852232-855045 GCF_000412655.1 Myotis brandtii
TCGGGGGCGGGGGGGGTGTGCCGGAGGCGGATCCAGAGGACACCCCGCGGGCGGGGTTGTCTGGGTTGGGTGCGGGGCCAGCACCAGCAAGCGGCCCGCAGGCTCCTTCCCACCGGGTCCTGGAGATGAAAGGCTTCGAGGTGGACCCTGCGGGCCCAGAGCAGTGATTCAACAGTAGTGGAGGAGCCAGAGGCGCGGGAGGCGAGTGTGGGGGTGATTTACACATGCAGTGCGCCAGACTCCGGGCCGTAGCGGGACCTAGGGCGGCGCACATGCCCCGTGCGGTCTGCCAAACTGGTGACCCTTGGACAGAGCTCTACCCCTTCTGACCTTGGTGTCATCAGGATAAAGGCTCTTCCCGAAAGGCCCCTCCGCTGTGGCTCCAGGATGGCACCCGCGCTTTTGCCTCAGTCGCTGTAGCCGACCTTAGTTTTTCAGAGCCGCTGGCTGCCCGCCCACTCGCTGATGCCTGCAGGAAACTGTAGTGGAACCCCGTCCAGAGGTTAACAAAAAGGGCTGTTTTCGTGTCTGGCCACGGTTGGCAAAACAGCGGTATGTCTGGAGGAAACTAGCCCGAGGTCAGGGCTCCAGGGCTTCAGGGCAGGCCAGAGGGAAGGGGTGGGGGCGGGCTAAACTGGAGTGCCGTGGGCCCAGGGGACAAAGGGGTAAGCACAGGGTTAGCTCTCCGGAGACTTTGATGAATGTGCCGAAAGCGCAAGTTCATATCTGCAGAGTCGCGCTGTAAACGAGCTCACAAATAGACAAACGCGCTGCAGTCCTTTCCCATGAACCCCCGCAAACGAAGTCCGTGTCCTGGACCAGGCAAAATCAGACTCTGGCACTGCCCTGAAGAGCAAAATGCCCATTCCAACCTTTGAGGTGAACGCCCTCAAGAAGGGCTCCAGCTGCAGCCAGCTTTCGAGGACAAAGAGAAAGCACCACTGCTGTCCTGAGTGGCAGAGCAGGGGCGTCAAGCCTGTCCCTACAATTATTCGACATGGGCTGCATTGGGCCACATCGTCCATAAAGGGCAGCTACTACCATGTCCACCCAGTGTTCCTTCGTAGACTTCCTGTGCCCCACACCGCCGGGCCCACCCCTCCAGAGACCCCACCACCACTAGTGCCTTCCGTCAATCACCCTCTGAGCCATAGTGGGGGGTAAGGGTCTCCTTGAAATGAAGCCTGTGACTTCCATCCTTTGCCCTGAATCCTGGGGCTTGAAAAATAAAACATAAGGAGTAAGTGGCTGTTTGGATTTTCAGGGCAGTGCTTACTTATTCTGTGTTACTACGAGCAGAAATAGCTAGTTATTGAACACATACTATATGCATGGTATACTCTAGGTATTTTACCCTTATTTTTTATTCCTCACAACTTCATGTAGCACCTCAATGATTAATGAGGGGAAAGAAGTAAAATGGAGGTTCCTTGAGGTTGAAGAGTAAATCAGCTCCAGTTCCTTAGTGTCCAAAGGCACAAGGGGATCACTAGGAAGCCCAGTAGGTAAATGGCTAAGAACATGTGCTTTAGAGCCAGGCAGAGATGAAATCCTGGCTGGACTCGATAAGGTTGTGCTAAGGATTAACTGACATGGTGGAAAGTGGGTGGCCTACACTGAGGAAGTAAGGAAAATGCAGCCTCTGAGTTGAGGCCATCTCAGTCAACATGCCCTGGACAGTCACACCCACCAGGAGCTCTAACTAGTACATGTGTAATGCAGACACCTAATCCCACCAGCAGAACACTGGTCATGGTGTAATACACAGTAAAACTATCTTCTAGCTCAGGGATAATTGGCCCACTGGCCAAATCCAGCCCACCTGTCTCTCTGCATGGTCTGCAGTCTAAGAGTCTTTTTGTATGTTTAAATGCTTGAAAAAAATCAAAAGAAGATTATTTTGTGACATGGGAGAGTTAGTTATATGAAATTCAAATGTCAGGGCCCATGAAGTTTGTGGGCACATAGCCACACCCATTCATTTCTGTATTGTTGATGGCTATCTCTGTGCTGGCACAGCAGAGTTGTTATTGTGACAGGGATCATGGCGCCCACAAAGCCTAAAATAATTACTACCTTTACAGAGAAGTTTGCTGGCCTCTGTTCTAGCATCTTGAACTCTGACAAGGATGAATATTTTAAAAATATTTTTATTGAATTTTTTAGAGAGGAAAGGAGAAATATGGATGTGATCAATTGGTTGTGTCCTACACACCCCCTACCAGGTATCAAGCCCACAAACCGGACATGTGCCCTGACTGAGAATCGAACTGGCAACCTTCTGGTGCACAAGGAGAATGCCCAACCATTTAGCCACACCAGCCAGGGGTGACAAGGATGAATATTAACAGGTGATGGTGCAAGACCTAAACAGTGTGCTCCACCAGAACACAGGATGATACAGGAATAAGAACCAACAGAAAAGGGTAATGTTGCCCAGCCGGCGTAGGTCAGTGGTTGAGTGTCGACCTATGAACCAGGAGGTCACGGTTCAGGTATGGGGCACATGCCTGGGTTGCAGGTTCAATCCCCAGTGTGGGGTGTGAAGGAGGTAGCCAATCAAAAATTCTCTCTCATCATTGGTGTTTCTATCTTTCTCTTCCTCTCCTTTCCTCTCTGAAGTCAATCCTATTTAATAAAGAGGTGATGTGCAAATTGACCCTCACTCTATCATGCTGTCACAAGATGGCTGCACCCACAGCAGAGTCAGGGTTGCCCACAGTGGAGGTGGGGTTCCCATAACTAGCCATAACGAGCAATCAGCAGGGACCTGAGGCTGCGTGGCACCGGACAGGGAGGGGGACCTCGGGCCG
>NW_005370716.1:855150-858750 GCF_000412655.1 Myotis brandtii
TTGGAAGCTGCACCCCCAGCCCAGCAGGGCTTGACGGGGGACCTCGGGCCACGCCCCCCATCCCAGCACTGGGCCAGGGGACCTGAGGCTGCGCCCCCTTCCAGGCAGGGATTGACAGGGGTGGGGCTGGGTCTGGATCTCGCCTAATGGGGGTAGGGCCGGTTAGGTCTGGGTCTCACGCGATTTCGAGGTGCATGCGGGTGGGCGGGGACTTGACTCTGGGTCTTGTGGCGTGCCCCAGACTCTGACAGGAAGAAGATTTTCATATACATTTTACTAATTTTCTTTCATTTCTGACACTTCCATTATAGAGAAGGGCAAATAGCAATATTAAAATATTTCCTCTAATTAATTCCCTTTTAATGTGCACGAATTTCATGCACCAGGCCACTAGTAAAAATATATTTTTAAAAAAGAGAAAAGGGTAATGTTTACCATGTGCCAAAAGACACCCACTCAAAAATGTAATTAATCAAAATATTTAAAATGTCTGAAGTCAGTTATCCTACCAGATAACTCTCCCTATGTAAAATGACTCATCTGGGCCCAGGCTAGTCTCTAAGTCTCATATAAATTAGGTTAGTGTGAGTCTGAAAAGGCTGATGACATCTAGGTCCTGAGTCTGCCAGGCTGAAGACCAGCCTAGAACTTGGTAATCTTGTCAATCAGATAGTAGTTATCCTGCTGAATTGAAATGGAACATGGAGTTGACTTACAAACAGGAAATTCTACACTTAGAAACTGATTCTGTGCCTGCCCCTGGACACACACACATACACTCCTCACTGCCTCTGAACATGGGAACTGGGGCCAACTCCTGGCCCAGCCAGCCTTGTCCCCACCCTCTTGCAACTCCTTACACCTTCCTGAACTTCTCACATCCTGAAAATTGTCACCAATTGGAAAACCATTTGGTCTGACAAGCTTCTCTCTTAAAAAGCCCTATTTTCCTCAGCTCTGACAGAGAAGTACCCCATAGACAAATGGCCATCAGGCAAGTTGGTTGAGTCTGAGAGTACAAGAGAGGCACAGATGGAACTGGGAGGACTTCTGAGGGCTAGCCTGGTATTCCACCATTTCCCAACCTTCTGCCCCCACCCTCATTACACACCATAGCCTTGGGAAGAGTGCTCTAAATTCCAAAACAGCTATATCTCACTATCATAGTGCAGAGTTCCAGTCTATATCCCAAGTGTCACAGACCCTTTCTTGCAAAGTCCCCCAAGGGGGCCTCCTTCACCCATGGCCAAAATCACTCACACCAGTGGTGAGGGCTTGGGGTGGGTATGGGGGTGGGGGGAGGGCGTCGATGGGGAAAAAGGGGGGATATATGTAATACTTTCAACAATAAAGATTTAAAAATAAAATAAAATAAAAACAAAATCACTCTCACTTAGAAGCATCTGCCCACTAGGCCACTGGAAAGGCCTTGCCACCGCTGCCACCACCACTGTGGAGTGGAAGGGGCCACTTGAGAGCACCAGTGTCCATGTCACGAGTGCCATTTCCTGCTAACCTCCACTCCCATTGATCCTTGGGGGGCCAGAATGGAGAGGGAGGGCAGCGACAAAGGCTGATGGGACCCAAGGCAGCTCAGCTTGTGCTCATGGCTTCAACAGCCCTTCCATCTGCTTCCTCTTTTCTGGCACAGCCTTTGGTTAATCCCTCTTAACCAAACTAGTTTGTGGGCCCCTGCACCATAGGGGTGGGAAAGGGAGCCACGTCTCCCCTACCCCTGAACTCCCCACTGTGCGGGCCAATTAAGAGACAAAGACTTCATGCATTTCAATGGGAATTACAGAGGCTAGCTAGTAGAGGGGCGGGGGAGCACCAAGGGCTACAACAGTTCCCCAAATGCCTGACATCACACATCAGGTCTTTACCAGTCCCAGGCGAAAGAAGAAAAATGTGGTTGTTGTTGCAAGTTTTTCCCCATAAAGCTAGAGTACTGACCTTTATTCTGAAATCATAGGCTTTTTAGTATACAAAAGTCCTTTATTTCATGAAAAGATGGCAGTGTTTTGTTTAATGTGCTTACTTTGCAAAATAGGAAGCTGGCAACCCTACCCATCCCCAAATTTAAAAGAAAGAAAGAAAGAAAGAAAGAAAGAAAGAAAGAAAGAAAGAAAGAAAGAAAGAAAGAAAGAAAGGAAGGAAGCTACTTGTTAGTAAAATTCACAATTCTGGGAATCACTGCCTATACCAGCATATTCAGCCCCACCCAGGACCCTGAAACAGGACTTTTTTTTTAACACACCACACCCCATATGTAAACAGAAGCCCTGAAAATTGATTCTAAAACAATATTCCCTTTCATATTTTTTGAATTGTAAGCAAATTATCTCTCAGTCTTCTACGCCTCTCCACAGAGTTCTTGGATTTTATGATAAGGCAAGGTCAGGCAGAGCCTTGAATGCCATGCTAATGAGCAAAGATTTGATTCTGAGAACAAAGGGAAGCCACTACAGGGTTTTAACCATTAAACAGCAGAGTGGCTATAGGAGTGGCTACTGGCATCATCTAGCAGGGAGAGGCTGGGATCTGTGGGGCTGAAGAGAAGAGTTTATTTAGATTCAGAGTACATATGTGGTAGAGGAAGCAGTGTCCATGAAAGGAGGGGATAGGTATGTGGGTCTGGACCAGTTCTCAGGACAGGGAAGAAAGCAAGTCCCAGGTGCCCTGTGGGGAGGAGACAGATGACAAGCAATTATAACTCCATGTGATACAGGCAATTAGAGAGGGGAACACAGGGCACTGTGGGGGCCCATCCCAGTTGGATGACCAGGCTTGAGCTGATTTAAGGAAAAATAATAATTCACCACACAGATAGGTGTGGGTGTGTGTGTGTGTGTGTGTGTGAGGCGGGGGGAGGGGGGGTGTGAAAACCGATGAAGCAAAGGCCCAGAAATGAGAAAGCTCAAAACATATGGAATATGAGTCAGCTGTATCCCGGTCTTGTAGGGCTCACTGAGCAAATGAAGTTTGGACTCTATCCAAAGGCAACTGGGAACCCCAAAGAGTTTTCATTGGGGCCGGGGTGAGACTGCAGAGTGACAAGATCAGATTGGCATTTCATGGATCTATTTCTTTTTAAAAATATAGTTGTTTTTTTATTGATTTCAGAGAGGAAGGGAAGGGGAGAGAGAGAGATAGAAACATCAATGATGAGAGAGAATCATTGATCGGCTGCCTGCTGCACATCCCTTACTGGGGATCGAGCCCACAACCTGGGCATATGCCCTGACCGGGAATCGAACCATGACCTCCTGGTTCATAGGTCAATGCTCAACCACTGAGCCACGCCGGCTGGGCTCATGGATCCATTTCTTTACAGAGACTCGGGGGTCTCTTGTACAAAATCCAGCATCTCCCTTAGAAAATGCTACTCTAGGTGACAGAGCCATCTGTATTAATAAAAGGGTAATATGCTAATGAGACCAGGAGACCTTCCAGACAAAGCCATGGTGGCAGGGCCGAGACAGAGGCGGTTAGGGGCGATCAGGCCAGGAGGGGAGGGCAGTTGGGGGTGAGCAGGCTGGCTGGGGAGGGCAGTTGGAGGCCATCAGGCTGGCAAGGAGGGGTAGTTGGGGGTGAGCAGGC
>NW_005370716.1:858974-909141 GCF_000412655.1 Myotis brandtii
GGGGGCAATCAGGCCAGCAGAGGGGGCAGTTGGGGGCAAGTGGGCCGGCAGGCAGAGTGGTTAGGGGCAATCAGGCAGGCAGGCAGGTGAACGGTTAGGAGCCAGCAGTCTCTGATTGCAAGAGGGATGTCTGACTGCTGGTTTAGGCCTGATCCCTGTGGGACATCCTCTGAGGAGTCCCAGATTGGAGAGGGTGCAGGCCGGGCTAAGGGACACCCCCCACCCATGCATGAATTTTGTGCACCAGGCCACTAGTTGAAGAATAAAAAGCTGGGGAAAGTAGAGAGGGGATCTTGATGGGGCATAGAGGCAGGGAGAAGAGTGAGGAGGCTGGGGCAAGAATTCCAGGAGTGCTTAGCTAGGCTTAGGCAGAGCAGGGAGCTGGGATGTGGACTCTCAGATTCTGCTGGTTGTCTGGAGACAACCCAGTGTGGCTGGTCAGGAGCTGAAGCTTTACAGACAGAGGTGACTTCAATTTCTCTGGAAGTCACCTCTGCAGAATCCCCCCACCCCCACCAATCATACCTGTTGCAACTTCGTGTCATAAAATTGCTCAACCCCCACCTCCCCAAGGGATCCTTTGACCGGAGCATTTTGTAATCCAGTGCCACAGATTCCCATTAGATAGTAATCATCTCATCCTTTTTATTTTGGTTAGAATTCACATTTGGGGGTTTCAGTTCTTTTCTCTTCATTTTATTTTATTTTTTAATTTAAATTCTATATTGTTGAAAGTATTACATATGTCTCCTTTTTCCCCCGTTGACCTCTTCCCGGCTGCTCCCACACCCCACCCCATGAGTTTTTTTTTTTTAATACACCAAGACCATACAACGGTGATGATAATGGCAATGGTGGCCATGGTGACAACAATCCTGAGGAAAAGAAGACGGGTACAAAATGCCAGTGGGTCAGGACTTGGTTTCAAGGCTCATTATCATGAGAAGGAGTCCTCTTCTCTGGAAATCTAAATGCAAAACGCCCACCCATCTTCTGGAAGCTGGTGTGCCAAGTCAAGCAGGGCAAAACCTCATACCTGCATGTTTTCCTAATGCAAGAGACTGTTCTGTACATTTCTTTCTAGTGCTCAGATGAATTAATATGAAATTTGCATAAGCACTTGGCAAGAAATAATTTATGTCTCTGTAATACTTCCGAGGCAGCATTTTCCACTCTGAATCCTGACCTCTGCAGGAACAGGACTTAACATTTGCCTACCAAATGTGAAGATGTAGGAACTTATTTAACTTACGTAGTGAAGTCTACCTGAAGCACTTGGGAGACACAAACCACAGAAACCAATATTTGGCCTCTTTATGTCTTTTCCTGTAATGGAAGCAGTCCAAGAAACCCCTCAGAAGAAGTTACAGGACACAAATGTGGAAAGCAGCATCAGATTAATGGTAACAACATTGTGTTCAGATAACCTCCTGCTGGTTTTCAATGGGTATTGCCACTTCTTTGGGGCACCAAATACATCAAACACCCTCCTACACACAGACAGACACATGCACACACACGCACACACACACATCCATAGGGTACTGGTGGATGTGAATTTGGATATTACAGTAGCCAAATACCAGCCCATCCAACAACACCATTCTATTCCATTAACTCCTATGCAAATTTCAAACCTCTGTTTGATTTCAGACTTTTATCACCAGGCATGGGTAACCTGAGGGAGAGAAAAATCAGAGCAGTATGGATCTGCCACTAACAGATTTTGTGAATTTTAACAAAACTTTATTACCGTGTATTAAGTACCTAGCAATTCAATTCCTTCAAGACTTCTCAAAGCACTCCCCTCATACCATCCCCACTAAGGACACCCCAACATAAGTGACCACCTGAGACTAATGCAAGAAAATGGAGTGTCTTAACTGGGATCCTTACTTCCCTTTCTCTGTCTACTCTTCATACTAGATGGATCTAAAAGTGTTCAGTCAGATCACAGTCCTGCCCTGCTCAAGCTTCTTCCCATTGTTCCTGGGACCTGGTATAAACTCCTGAGCTCAGCATTCAAGGCCCTGCAGAACTTGGCCTCAGATGACATCTTCAGCCATCTCCCTCCCACTGCTCCTGGCCCCAGCTTCCATTCTCACTGGAGCACTTGCTGGTCTCCAAACCTCTGTGCTTCTTCCTTTCTCTGTGTTTTTGCTCACACTGTACCTTCTGCCAGGTTCTTTCTTCTCACTCTAACCTCTCTCCCTGGGCCATCTCATTCATTCCCACGTGTAGATCACACCCACCTTTACCTCTCCAGCCGTGCTTCTTCTGTGAAACTAGATATCTACATTCAAATGGCTGTTCTGCATTGTCTAATGGCTGCTTCAGAGGCATTGCAATGTCCAAAACAGAACAATCCATCCTTGTCACCCTGCCACTCCCCCACATGGTCCCCACCAGTAAATGGCACCACGGATTTCCCAGTTGCTCGGGCCACAAACCTAGGAGACAGCCTTGACTCCTCTCCTGGTCTAATCCACTCCATTATCAAGTCCTAAAAACTCTGCTTTCTAAACAGCTTTGGATGGCTCTGGCTGGTTTGGCTCAGTTGGTTGAGTGTTGTCCTTCGCACTGAAAGACTGAGACTGGTCAGGGCACATGCCCAGGTTGCAGGCTCAATCCACTCCCAGTCTGGGGTACATATGGGAGGCAGCTAATGAATGTTTTTCTTCTCTTCTCTTCTCTTCTCTTCTCTTCTCTCTCTCTCTCTCTCTCTCTCTCTCTCTCTCTCTCTCTCTCAAATCAATAAAAACATATTTTAAACACCCTTGGATGTAGGCACCCATCTCTGCCCTGAATAACTGTGTCGCTGCCTCCAGCCCATTCTCCACCCAGCAGCCAGAGGGAGCCTCTTAAAAAATAAATCAGATCATGTTGTTCCCTTGCTTAAAGTCCATAAATCTCATGTTAAAGACTCTTCATCTCACTTAGAGCAAATCCCAATGCCTGACTAAATGACCTTCCTTCTCTTTTCCACCTGGCTGGCTTTGGTTTATCCCCCAGGCCTTACTAGAACACACTGTCCTCCCTATTCCTCTCTCCCCCACCACAGAAGGGTGAGGGGCCCATTCTTTCTACTCCTATGGTCTCTGTGCTGGACTCTCCCTTAGAACTGGGCCTGCTACTTTGAAAATTATTGTCTCCTCTCACTGATTACCTGGTTCTCAACCCTGGCGACATGATAGAAGCTTTTATTTTTTAATTGTTATAAATTGAGGTAAAATTCACATAACATAAAACTCACCCCCCTTTTTTTTCAGAGAGAGTGGAAGGGAGGGGACAGACACAGAGAGAGAAACATTGATGTGAAAGAGACATATCGATTGGTTGGCAAGATACATGCGCTTGACTGGAATTGAACCCACAACTCTTCAGTCCATAGGCTGATGCTTTATCCACTGAGCCAAACTGGCTAGGGCAAAATCCACCCTTTTAAAGTGTACAATCCTATATAATAAAAGGCTAATATGCAAGTAGACCTAACAGCAGAACAACCAAACAACTGAACAACTGGTCGCTATTATGTGCGCTGACCACCAGGGGGCACATGCAGAACATGGCCGGCATTGGCAGCAGGCAGCAGAGCATGGAACATGGTGGACATTGGCCATGGCGGGATGGTGGAGCAGGTGAGCAGGGGGTGCCAGACCATGGTGGGGCACTGGTTGCTGTCATCGGGGTGAGCCTCTGGTGGTTACTGAAAATTCTTTGCTCCCGCACTCCGTGGTCCCACCCAGCACTCGCACCTGCTGCCGGCGTTGGAGCCGCCACTTGCACCCATTGCCAGCAACCATTGCCGGCACTCCATGCCGGCCCCAATCACTTGGTGCCATCCGCGGGTCTGAGTGGCGGCTGCTGGCCCTGATCGCCCCCTCAGGGCTTCTCCACCTCCCCCTGCTTCTGAGGGGCAATCTAAGCCAGCAGCTGCCTGTTGCACCCGCTGCTGGCATTGGCCCCAATCACTCTGTGCCATCAGTGTGTGGGAGCAGCAGCGGCAGGTGGGAGCAGGGCTGCCAGCAGACAGGGGACCAGGGGCCACGGGGGGCATGGAGGATGGGCCAAGACCTGCCCCTGTGCCTACTACAGCCTCACAGCCCACAGCTCCTTTCAAGGTGCATGAATTTCGTGCACTGGACCCCTGGTTTTAAATAAATAAATAAATAAATAAATAAATAAATTGTATAATTTAGTGGTATTCAATACATTCAGCATTGCATAACCATCACCTCTATTTACTTCCAGATTATTTCCATCACCCCATACCCATTAGCAGGCACTCCCCATTTCTCCTCCCCAGCCGCTGGCAACCACAAATCTGCTTTTATGTCTCTATGGATTTGCCTGTTCTAGACATTTCATACAAATAAAACATACACTATGTGCCATTTTGTGTCTGACTTCTTCCACTCAGCATAATGTTTTCAAGGCTTATCCATGTTGTAGCATGATTCTGGTTGCTTTTTATGGCTAAATAATATTCCATTTTATGGATAGACCACATTTTATCCATTCATCAATAGATGGACATTTCGGTTGTTTCCAGATTGGGGCTATTGTGATTTATGCTGCTATGAACATGCATGTACAAGTTTTTGTGTGAGCATATCTTTTCTTTTCTGTTACCCATTAGCACAGTGGGTATCCTGGTATTCAAATGCTAATGGCCCTAAGCCCAAGGTCAACATGTACATCTTTCTCAAAACCTTTGAAAGTCAGATATTATTTGTCTATTTAATAAGGTATCATCTGTTACTATCTTGGGTGGGCATTTCCCATCTTTTACTATTTTTCACATATACCCTGATGTTGATTTTATCTAGATGGAAAGTTTCTGGAATCCAGAGACACCTCTTACTTTGTATTTCTCTCCACAGTGCATATAATTGTTATGAAATGAAATTTGGTCAAGTTGATTGGGTGAAGAGGAGGGGCACATCTAAATATTAGGTGCCCCTGGCACTTGAGTCCCTCCTTCCTCTGCACCTTCACTCTTTCCATCAGACTCTGAGGGAGAGGGGGAGCTGGCATTGGGCACAGAGCATAGGGAGGTCAGTAGCCTTCCCTTTGTCATCTGTGGGAATTTTCCTTTGGAAACTCTGACCTTTGAATTTTTCCGAGACTATCTTTCTGTGGCGAAAAATTATGAAAGAACTGAGTGAACCCGGCTGACCTGGCTCAGTGGTTGAGTAGCGACCTCTGAACCAGGAGATCACAGTTCGATTCCTGGTCAGGGCACATGCCTGGGTTGCGGGCTCGATCCCCAGTGTGAGGTGTGCAGGAGGCAGCCAATCCATGATTCTCTCTCATCACTGATGTTTCAATCTCTCTCTCCCATCTCCCTTCCTCTCTGAAATCTATAACAATATATTTTTTTAAAAGAACTGAATGAAAGTATCTTACTCAGGGATCTCCTCACTGTGTCTTCTGAGACTTTCTTCTTGCTGTCACCACTGTCTTTTCCCTGGTTCCAGTTGTCCCCATCTCACAACAGGATAATTGGACCAGCTGCTCCCTGGTCCCATTGCCTCCAGCGCTGCACCCATGAACCCATGCTCTACAGGCAGTTGGGTGGCTGTCCTGAAACAGATTTCCTCCTTTGACTTTTGAGCTTACAAATGGCAACTTGTCTCCAGTCTCTTAAGTGTGGGATTCCAGGCACCCCCACCATCTGACCCTGAGGCCCAGACCCTGTCATAACTCCTATGACTCTGATACTGCACTATGGCACACTTTGGTTTGTTTGTTTGTTTCTCTTTTTTTGTTGTTGTTTTTTAATCCTCACCCGAGGGTATTTTTCCATTGATTTTTAGAATGAAAGAGAGAAACATCGATGTGAGAGAAACACATTGATTGATTACCTCCTGCATGAGCCCCTACCAGGGCCCAGGCTAGGGAGGAGCCTGCAAGTGAGGTACATGCCCTTGACTGGAATCAAACCCGGGACCTTTTAGTCCTCAGGCCGACGCTCTATCCGCTGAGCCAAACCGGCTAGGGCTGGCACACTTTGGTTATTTACAAAATGAAGTAGGAATATGGATGTCTCTGGGGTTCAGTCCAGGCTATCCCCTTTCCTGGAATGTCTGACCACTCACAACACATCCTGAAAGATTCACCTCCTCTGCAAGCACTGTCTCCTCAGCACTCCTCCCACCTGGGAGCTTTGTCCCAGTGTGAAGCCAATACATACTCTCTAAAGAGAGCAGTAGGCCACAATGAGATCCCACTTCATTCCCACAAGGGAGGCTATAATAAAAAAGGCAGACAAAGTGTTGGTGGGAATATGGAGGAATTTAAACCCTCAAAGATTGCAGCTGGGAACGTTGTCTTTGTTCGGACTGCTATAACAGTGCCATAGACTGGGCGGCTTGTAAAAATACATTAACACATGAGCTAGCTGGTTTGGCTCAGTGGATAGAGCATTGGCCTGCAAACTGAAAGGTCCCAGGTTCGATTCTGGTCAAAGGCATATCCCTAGATTGTGGGCTCAATCCCCAATGTGGTACTTGCAGGAGGCAGCCGATCTATGATTCTATCTCATCATGGATGTTTCTATCTCTCTCTCCCTCTTCCTTCCTCTCTGAAATCAATAAAAATATATTTTAAAATATACATTAACACACATGGAAAGTACACAGAATAGTGCCTGGACTACAATAACCTCTCAAGGGTGGTAGCTGTTGTTTTGTTTTAACTATTATTAGTTTGGTTAAGTAGGTGGGAAGGGAAGGAGGCACAATAGGGAAATCATCTGGGGTATGTATACTTCCTGAATCACAACAGAAATATTTTACATATTTTTCCCTTTACCCTCTCAAAAAGCCTTGTTCTGCTGTACAAGGAGGGAGGTGACAGTCCTCCTGTCTCCTGGTCAGCCCACAGTGCCAGGATGCATACTCTATTCTGGTTACCAGTAACCTCTCTGAGAGGCATTAACAAGCTGGACTTGTTCCAGGAACAAACAATCCGGATGTCAAAGGGAGCTCAAGACTTTCATACAAGGAATAATCTTGGGAAGTGTTTAGGCAAGAGAAAAAGATGACTTGAAAGAGTTAAAGGGGGAAGGATGATGGAGAATCCTGTAGGGTTTTTATGGGGGATTTGAACTGTTGTGAGTGGCCTCAACTGTGGAAACAAAGATAAAGGGACAAGTTATGGGATGATGGAACTTTCTAAGAGTCAGAACAACCTAAAGATGGAAGAGCTGGCTGGTCTCGTGGGGATGCTTAGGCCTGGTTCTCTAGTCCTTCTTTGATGTTTCTTCCATCTTGGAGACCTTAGGACACACTGACTTCCCCCACCAGGTTTTGGCCAGGACAATAGTGAAAGGCTGCTTTCCAAAACTGTTAGAGCAAAGCAAACAGAGGGTTTGGCAGGTCCTCTGTTTAGTCTAAGCCCAATTTGAGACACACCTTTGAGGCTTTGCCACATCCTGCCTATGGCCAAGTTGAATGGACACAGATTTTTCTGCCCACCTTTCCATTCTTACCCAGTGATGCTGAGCTGAGAAAGTGAGGCTGTGAGAGAGCTTCTGCCAGGAGCTTTTGTATTTAGAAGCAAGATGAATGGATGAATAGGAAAAGCAAACATATTGAAAAAAGTCCTGGGATTCTATCTAGATCAAGGCCAGGGTCTAGCTGCTGAATTGGGGCCCAGCCCATCCTTTCTAAAGTACACAATGCCCTTTCATCTCTTAAAAATGAAATTCTGACATTTAAGTGTGATCCATGCCTTTATAGAGTTCTTCATTCAGATGGATGATGAAAGGTACATGGGAGGCTTTCCCAGCTCAGCCCAATAGTGTAGAAGGCGCCTTCCTTCAATATTATCTGGTTCAGCAGCCCCTAATTTAAAGATGAAGAAACTAAGGCCCAAAGAGGGAAAGCCACATGTCCAAGGTCACACAGCATCAATGATGTAAAACAGGCCTCCTGCCTTCCTGTGGAGCTGTTGGTGGTGCAGCTTCCTGGACCGTGGCTGTTTAGTGGCTCCCTGGGGGCCACTCCTGCTGCCTGGTCCTCTAAGAAGGCCTTTCATTTGTGTCAGATTCTTCTGCCAAGTTCGAATCAAGCAGAGTGGTTTTTAACCACCAGCAGGGTTTTCACTTGTAAACCACAGGAGGGACCAGCTACTGACTCAACACAGGGATAACTTGACTCTCTCCAATGGAGCCCAGCATTTGAAGGGGTGATAATTGTTGATTTAAATGTTAATAAGTTAATGCTTGTAATTTGCAAGCATTAAGTTACAGGTGATGCTGCTTCTCTTAGTGCCATTTCTTATGGGCTCTTTGGAAGTGCAAACAATATTACCCTTATTAGAGGATTTGTGCTTATTTTCAGTTTAGCTTGCCATCTGGTCAGAGAGGAAGAGAGGTTTGGAGAGTGTTCTGAGACTAATTCTGCTGTGCCCATTGACGAGCCTATCCTGTGCAATGTTCCATTTGCAGTCCATGAATCAAGTGCTATTCATGGGCACAGAACAGAACAAACCAACCCAAATCATTTAGCTTGCTTGACAGTCTTTCAATCCCACTCCCCCCTTTAAATGCATAAGCTCAAGGCCTGTCTCAAAGGCAAATATTGTACAAATGAAGAAATTGTCACAGAGTGTACTTGAAAAGAATTCAACTGATGTCGAACTACCCTGACCTGTAGGTGGCATGTCTTCAAAGAGATTCACTTGAATGGATTTAAGTTGAGGAACAGTCTTTAACAAAATAACTGTGCATTACATGTGAACACATTCTCACCATATAGGTCATCTGTGGAGCAGCACTTTCACATGTTGATTTTAGATTTTGGCCTAAGAGGTCTGAAGGCAAAGATTTTCTAGTCTAAAGTGATGATTAGAAGATTAAAAAAAAACAAAGTCAACTCTGGTTAGCCACCCCCTACATACATCAGAAATCTGTTTAGGACAGTGGTTCTCAACCTTCTGGCCCTTTAAATATAGTTCCTCATGTTGTGACCCAACCCAAAATTATTTTCGTTGCTACTTCATAACTGTAATGTTGCTACTGTTATGAATCATAATGCAAATATCTGATATGCAGGATGGTCTTAGGTGCGACCCCTGAGAAAGGGTCATTCGACCGCCAAAGGGGTCGTGACCCACAGGTTGAGAACCTCTGGTTTAGGAGGTCATTTCATGGCTCAGGAGGGGAGCTGAAATTCAAACTGTGAATTTAAAAAAAATTTTTTAATTGATATTGATTTCAGAGAGCGAGAGAGAGAGAGAGAGAGAGAGAAAGAGAGAGAGATATCAATGATGAGAGAGAATCATTGATTGGCTGCCTCCTGCACCCCCCCCCCCCAGGGGATCGAGCCTGCAACTTGGACATGGGCAAACCATGACCTCCTGATTCATAGGTCGATGCTCAACCACTAAGAGACGCCAAATGCATATATGAAGGCTGGAAAGTGCCATGATATATCAGCAAAGAAAAGCAGTTGGCCTACAAACAAGAATCAGGGAATGTGGATATATAGTCAACTCTAGATCCACCAGGTGGCTGCTCCCCCTCCACCTGAGAGCATGGGAATTGGGGTCATTGTGACACAGACCAGCAGAAAGAGAACCTCTTAGGGGATCTGGAGTCTTTCTTGTTGCCATTTAAGGGGAAAGGTTTGGGTTGGTCAATGGAAATTTCAAATCCACAGGCAGACATTTGCCACCTCCATTCCTATGGGAGGCTGACCTACAAAGATATTGGAATCCTAATTCTGAGAACCCATGAATATTACCTTATATGGCAAAACAGACTTCGCAGATGTGATTTTGTTAAGGATCCTGAGATGGGGAGATTATCTTTTTTTCTTTTCTTTCTTTTTTTTGTGGGGGGAGATTATCTTGGATTGTCCAGCTGGGCTCTAAATATAATCACAAATGTCCTCATAAGAGGGAGGCAGAGGATCATTGCCCACAGAGGCAATGTGACCACTGAATCAAGATGCTCTGTTGCTGGCTTTGAAGATGGAAGTAAGGCCCATAAACCAAGAAACACAAGGAATGAAGTTATAGATGCTAGAAAAGCCAAGCAAACAGATTTTCCCCTAAAGCCTCCTCAGATAGGGTAGCCCAGCCCACATGTTGGCTTTAGCCCAGTGAAACTGATTTTGGACCTCTGACTTACAGAAATGTAAGAGAATAAAGATGTGTTGTTTGAAGCCTCCAATGTGGTGGTAACTTGTTACAGCAGCCAAAGGAAATGGATACAACTCCCCTGATGTGATATGCTTCTGAGAAGTTACTGTAGTCACAGAAGTTTGGGCTCAAGAACAGGGCATTCCGTGTGCATTTGCTCTTTGCCAAGGAAAGTCTAAACTGGCCTAACTAAGTTCCTTTATGTGTAATGCCCCAGCTGTTCTGGAACTTACTGGCATATTCCATGGAATAACAGGAGGCATAGTGGAGGGCCACACTCTTCAATCTTAGCAGACCAGCTTCCTAGTGCATAGGATCGGATTCCCTTAGCCTGGGATTCTGGGTGAAGCCATTCCTGCCTAACTCTGTCTAGCTATCTGACAGTGCCATCTGCCCTACCTGTCAGGGCAGAATGTGGTCAAAGAAGTGTTATTCTTAATTTTTTAAAAATATAGTTTTTATTGATTTCAGAGAGGAAGGGAGAGGGAGAGAGATAGAAACATCAATGATAGAGAATCATTGATCAGCTGCCTCCTGCACATCCCTTACTGGGGACTGAGCCTGCAACCTGGGCTTGTGCCCTGACCAGGAATCGAACCTTGACTCCTGGTTCGTAGGTTGGTGCTCAACCACTGAGCCATACTGGCTGGTCAGGAGTATTATTCTTCCACTGTCTTAACAAGCCTCCTCTTTAGGGACTACTTCAAGAAGTGAACTCTTGGCTTATTTTAGCAATCATCAGCTTTTTATGGGTTTCTACTTTGTGCTTTCAACTACGTTTGGCTTAAAGTCTGAGCTATATTTGCTTATTCATTCACCAAACATTCACCAAGAGCCATGCTCCCTCTGAATGCTATAAGAAAGCATCTGTCGCAGGCCTCTCTCCTAGTTTCTAGTGTTCCTTGGTTTATAGAAGCATCACTCCAATCTCTGCCTCTGTTTTCATATGTCCTTCTTACAAGGATACCAGTTGTTAGATTTAAGGCCCACCCTAATCCAGTGTGGACTCATCTTAACATGATTACATCTGCAAAAACCCTGTTTCCAAATCAGGTCACATTCACAGGTACCAGGGATTAGGACTTCAACATATCCTTTTGGGGGACATGATTCAACCCATAATATCTTCCAAACAGTCTTGTAATTTCTTGCTACTTTGAGGCAAAGCTGACTGTTCCTCGCATTCAGTGTCCACTGTGTTCCTTTTTTTCCTGCTATCTAGAACATTGGGATAAGAAGCAGCCACCTCCACGGCCTGGGTATTCAAGATCGGTGAGCAGGCTCAATGAATAAATGTGTATAGTTCCAGACACCATAGAATAGTTACTCTCCTGACTCACTTCAGTCAATCTGGCCTAGTAATGGTGGGTGTTTCTCTGCCCCAAACTTGGATCAAGTGAAACCTGTACACTAATGTTTATAGCAGTATAATTTATAATAGCCAGAAGGCAGAAACAACCTAAATGCCCATCGACAGATGAATGGATAAGCAAACTGTATTCTATCCATATGGTAGAAATATTATTTGGCCAAAAAAGGAATGAAGTACTGATACATACTATAAAATGAATGAACCTTGAAAACTTCATGCTAAGTGAAAGAAGCCAGGCACAAAAGACCACATACATATAGTGTGATGCTATTCATATACAAGTCCATAACAGGAAAATCTGTAGAGACAGAAAACAGGTTAGTCAATGCTTAGAGATGGGGAGATGGGGTGGAGGTAAAGGGCTGTCACAGCTAAAAGGTACAGATAGGGTTTCTTTTTTGAATTTATGAAAATTGTCTAAAATTAACTATGGTAATTGTTGCATATATCTGTGAATATACTAAAAACTTTTGCAGTTTACACTTTAAATAGTTCAATTATGTGATATGTGAATTATATCCCCATAGAGCTATTTAAAAATATGCTACAATTTCTTGCTTCCTATGTATGTATATATTTCCCATTCAGCTATGCTTATATGAAAGTCTCACACTCAACTACCTTGTCATTACATGGTTGTTTTATTTAATTAATTTGGGCTTACCCGACCCATAATTTTTAAGAAATGTATTTATTTTATTTTTTATTTCTTTTTATATTTTTATTGAATTTATTAGGGGGTGACATTTGTTAATAAAATTATGTAGGTGTCAAGTGTACAATTCTATAATATATCATCTGTATATTGTATTGTGTGTTCACCACCCCCCCTTTACCCTCTTCTACCTTTCCTACCCCCCTTTCCCTCTGGTAATCACCATACTATTGTCTGTGTCTATGACGTGTTTTTTTTTTCTGGTCATTTCTCATAGCAATATTTTTTTCTGATATATCTCCACAGGCATGGGAAACAAAAGAAAAATAAACAAATGGGACTATAACAAACTACAAAGGTTTTGCACAGCAAAGGAAACCATCAACAAAATAAAGACAACCCACTGGATAGGAGAACATATTCGCCAATGATTCATCTGATAAGAACTTAATATCCAAAATTTATAAAGAAATTGTAAAGCTCAACACCAAACAAACAACTCAATTAAAAAATGGGCAAAGAACCTCAATAGACACTTCTCCAAAGAGGACACACAGATGGCCAATAGACATATGAAAAGATGCTCAATGTCACGTTTCATCAGAGAGATGCAAATTAAAACCACAATGAGATATTACTTCACACCTGTCAGAATGGCTACCATCAATAAATCAACAAAGAACAAGTGCTGGTGAGGATGCAGAGAAAAGGGAACCCTGGTGCACTGTTGGTGGGAATGCAGACTGGTGCAGTCACTATGCAAAATAATATAGAATTTCCTCAAAAAATTAAAAATGGAACCGCCTTTTGACTCAGTGACCCCACTTCTGGGAATATATCCAGAAACACTGATTCAAAAGAATATATGTTCCTCTATATTCTTTGCAGCCTTATTTACAATAGCTAAGATCTGGAAACAGCCCAAGTGCCCATTAGTAGATGAGTGGGTAAAAAAGCTGTGGTACATTTACACCATGGAACACTATGCAACAGCAAAAAAAAGAAGGATCTCTTACCCTTGAGACAGCATGGAGGGACATAGAGAATATTATGCTAAGCGAAATAAGCCAGAAAGACAAGTATCACATGATCTCATTCATATGTGGAATCTAATGAACAAAATAAACTGATGAACAAAAGAGATCCAGAGACATAGAAGCATGGAACAAACTGTTGAATCTCAGACAGAAGGCAGGGGTGAGTGGGAAGAGATTAACCAAAGAACTTGTATGCATACTAGAGGCCTGGTGCACAAAATTCGTACATGGGTAGGGTCCCTAGGCTGGCCAGCAATCAGGGCCAATCAGGTTCCCCTCCTCCTGGCCCCCCTGCCTCCTCCTTCCCTCACTCCCTCAGCACCCTGTCACCACAGCCGCTGGTCACCTGCCATGATCCGTGCTGCCCCCTGGCGGTCCGCGCATGTCATAGCTAGCGATTGAACTCATGGTCTCCCGGTCGAACTTCCGTGGGGACAATTTGCATATTATCCTTTTATTATATAGGATATGCATAACCATGGACACAGACAATAATATAGGGAAGGCCTGGGGCAGGGGGTGGGTGCGGCCTAGAAGGGGTCAATGGGGGAAAAAGGGGGACAACTGTAATAATTTCAACAATAAAGATTTTAAAAATAAAATAAAATGAAAAGCCACAGGTGGCACTGGTTACTGGACAGGCCATTTAAAAAATAGTTATGGCTCATTTACACAAGGGAATACTACTCGGCTGTACCCCACCCACATTTTAAAATTATCACTTGGGTTCAGTTGACATGCAACAAGGAAATCTATGTTTGCTGAATAACCTGTACTTAGTTTTTGAAGATAATTGATGTTTACCCTCACTCTGTTCTGTTCTGTTCTGTTCTGTTCTGTTCTATAGTATTAAGGCTAGCCTGCAGCTTAGTGAATGTTTTAGTTTCCTATTGCTGCTGTAGCAACTTACTACAAACTTAGTGATTTCAAATGACACAAATGTATTACCTTATAGTTATGGGTATCAAAAGTTTTTCAATCCAAGTGTGAGCAGGCTGCATTTCTTCTGAAAGCTCTAGAGGAGAATCAGTTCCTTTGCCTATTTTCACTTTTAGAGACCACCTGCATTCCTTGGCTCATGTCCCCTTCCTCCATCTTCAAAACCAGAAACATAGCATTTTTCAATCTCTCTCTCTCTCTCTCTTTTTCTCTCTCTCTCTCCTTCCTTTATCCTTGTTATAGGTACCCTTATGATTACACTGGGCCCATCTGGGTAATCCAAAATAATTTCTGCATCCCAGAATCCTTAACTACAAAATCCTTTTGCCATGTAAAGTAAGATAGTCACTGGTTCTGGATTTAGGAAAGGACATTTTCTTGGGGAGGAGCTGATAGCAGTGAAGTTCCTTTTTATTTTATTTTTAAGTTTGTGGAGGATTTTTAAAAAATAAATTTATTGGGGTGACATTGGTGAATAGGATTATATAGGTTTCAAATGTATATTTCTATGGCAGTTATGTGTATATTTCATTGTGTGCCCACCACCCAAAAGTCAAATCATCTTCTGTCACCATATATTTGGCCTTCTTTCCCCTTTACTACCCCCTCACCCCTTCCCTCTGGTAATCACCATAATGTTGTCTGTGTCTCTGAGTTTCAGTTTTGTATCCCACATATGAATGAAATCATATGGTTCTTAGCTTTTTCTGACTGACTTATTTCGCTTAGCATGGTCCATCCATGTTGTCACAAGGGCAGTATTTCATCTTATGACTAAGTAGTATTCCATTGTATATATGTACCACATCTTCTCTATCCAATTATCTATCAAAGAACACTTTGGTTGTTTCCATGTGTTGGCCACTGTGAATAATGATGCAGTAAACATTGGGTTGAATATTTAAAAAAAAAGAACTAAATCAGAGATATCACACTGCCTGAATTCAAATCATACTACAGAGCAACGATAATCAAAACAGCATGGTATTGGCAGAAAAACAGACAGACCAATGGAACAACTGAGAGCTCAGAAATAAAACCACATGTACTATTATATGGACAAATAATTTTTGACAAGTTAGTCAAAAACATACAATGGAGAAAAGAAAGCCTCTTCAATAAAGAGGCTGGCAAAATTGGAAAGCCACATGCAAAAGTATGAAAATAGACTATAGTTTGTCCCCATGAAGTTCCTTTTTAGATTGAGCATTTGATGCAGTCTCTCTCAGAGGATTACTGTGAGAGAGAAACAGAGGATATTTTGTACCCTAGTTATTCTATGTCTTCTATAGAAGACTCTCCCACTTGGAAATGCCATGAGGTAAAATCTTCTACCTCCCTATGTGCAGGCTCTCCACCAATGGTATCGAAAGGGATTGGTGCCATCAGTCCCAGGCATACTTCTTTGCACATACTAGGTGCTCAAGGTTGACTGGGTCTTTCCCCAGGAGAAGATGAAGGTCAATCTAAAGGGGTTCCAGGTGATTGGACCATTTCAAGGTCATCACTAAGGCTTCTTCTCAATTAACAACTCCACTCCTAGGAGCTCTTCATTGGGGCTATTTTAAATCTTTCCTACCATGATCGAAACCCATTTTGTTTGCTCTTGCTTAGTTCTCAGGGCAAGTGTACAATAGCTTCTAAACAGAGCACCCATAAACCAGAAAATCACCATTGCTTTATTTGGGCCTTTTGATTAGGTGAAATCATTTCAACTCCTTTAAGCTTTCTTTAGGAATTACCCACACTGCAATAAACTTTACTCCACCTTTTCTACAAGACCCAGAAATTCTCCTATGTCCAATCTGTCACTGCTAAAACATACCCATTGAGTGGTCTGCTGTGAACTCACCTTCTTTCCTTCTCTCCCCACTGGGCTTCTGTCCCCTGCTGATTCGTTTAGTTTTAAAGGCAGTCTGCCTCTCAGTCTTTCCTTTTATTTGTTTACTGGTGATCCCATGCACAGATTCGTGCACATTGAAAGGAAATTAATTAGAAGGAAATTAATTAGAAATTAACTAATTAGGCGGGGCGGGACTGGGCAAGAGGGCCGGACATGCCCTGGAGCCAACCTCCCGCGGTCCTTCCCCGGCTGCATCTGGGGTAGCGCTGTGGCTTGAAGGGTGTCTGCTGAGTGAGCGGGGTCCCTCTGGCAGGTGGGGTCCCTCGGCCTGGCTCTCCGACATCCCCCGAGGGGTCCTGGAGTGCGAGAGGGCTCTCGCAAAGTTGCTGTCGTACAGGGTGTGAAACGCAAACACAAGTGTGCAGTAAACCAGATTCGGGGCTGACAGTGCCCCAGCAACAACATAACCCACCGCCAAAGGTGGAATCAGGAGCTCCGCGAGGAATCGGGCTCCCTCTTCTCTGGTTTCGGCATGTGTCACCCAAGAACTGCCACTGCCAAGTCACTGCAGCTTAGCAGTTCCTACGTTGAGCATCTGCCCCCTGGTGGTCAGTGCACATCATAGCGACGGGTTGGATGGTTGGACACTTAGCATATTAGCCTTTTATAGAGAGAGAATAATTATTTATTATAGTTTTATTGATTTCAGAGAGAGGAATGGAGAGGGAGAGAGAGATAGAAACATCAATGATGAGAGAGAATCATTGATTGCCTACCTCCTGCACACCTCCTACTGGGGATTGAGCCCAAAACCCAGACATGTGCCCTGACTGGGAATCAAACTGGTGACCCTTTGATGCATGGGAAGACATTCAACCAACTGAGCCACACTGGCCAGGGCCTCTGTTGACTCTTATTTGTTCAATTTTAAGGCAGGCATCATGACAGAATATAAATAACATGGGATTTGAGTCAAAAGACATGAGCTAGAGTTCGTGCAGTGGACCTGTTGACTGTGTGACCTTTGGCCAGCCACCTCCCTTCCAGAGCAAGTCTCTTCATTTGTAAATGGGAGATGGTTAAAAATTCCTGTGCTCAGCTCCTCCCCTCAAAGGGTGAGGATCTGGTGAGAGGCTCCTCAGACCCTGCTAAAAGAGTCTTACTCTTTTCCCCCCCCGCCCGCCAAAACCTCTTGATCAAGTTATAGCAGAACAAGCACTGACTGCACTTCACCTTCAGAAACTAAAAATGAAACAGCAACCTTAGCAAATGAGACTTTGAGCCAGACAGAATATAAATCAAGCCTGTCATTTTTGCCATTAACTCAAAATGGATAAAAGACTTAAATATGAGAGCTACAACTATGAAAGTAAAAAATCCTTAGAAGAAAACATGGAGGTAAATTGTCATGACCTTGGCAATGGTTATCTAGACATGACACCAAAAGCAAAAGCTAACAAAGAAAAAAAAATAGGCAAATTGAATGGCATCAAAATTAAAAACAGTTCTTTTCAAAAAATACATTCTGGCAAGGATACATCCTGGTGAGGATAATTCTTTGCCCTTATTGTTTCGATACCCTTGAATAAAAATGGCATGGGCATCTAACCCATTGCTCAATGGTTAGAGCATCAGCCTGTACACTGAAGGGTCATGGGTTCCATTCCTGGTCAAGGGCATGTACCTTGCAGGTTCAATTCTGCCCCAACTCACTCTATCTCTCCCTCCCTTCCACTCTAAAAAAAATCAATGGAAAAAATATCCTTGGGTAAGGATTAAAAAAAAGAGAGAGAGAAAAAATTGCATGGGTATGGTACTGGCATAAGAATTGACAATAGATCAATGAAATAGAGTTGAGAGTTCAGAAATAAACTCACTTTATGACAAATTGATTTTCTACAATTGTGCCCTAACAATGCAGTCTGGGAAGAAATAGTATTTTCAACAAATGGTGCTGGGGAATCTGAATATTCACATGCAAAAGAGTGAATTTGGACTCCTACTTCTCAGCATATACGAAAATTAACTCAAAATGGAAAACTCTTAGAAGAAGACATAGTTGTCAATCTGTATGACCTTGGCTTAGGCAATAGTTTCTTAGATATGACACCTGAAGCACAAGTGACCAAAAAAAAAGTAAATAAATTGTACTCAATCAAAATTTAAAATCGTTGTGCTTCTAAGGACACTATCAAGAAATTGACAGATTGGACCCCTCCTATATTGCTGATGGGAATGTAAAATGATGCAGCCATGGTGGAAAACAGGTTGGCACTTTCTAAAAAATAATTAAACATAGAATTAACATATGACCCACCTGGCTGGTGTGGCCCAGTGGTTAAGCATCAACCTATGAACCAGGAGGTCAAAGTTCAATTCCCTGTCAGGGCACATGCCTGGGTTGTAGGTTTGATTCCCAGTGTGGGGCGTGCAGGAGACAGCTGATCAATGATTCTCTCCCATCACTGATGTTTCTATCTCTCTCTTCCTTTCCCTTCCTGTTTGAAATCAATAAAAATGTATTAATAGTAATTAACATATGACCAATAGTTCTGCATATTTTTGTATATCTAAGAGAATTTTTTTATTTTTTTTAAAATTCTTTATTAGTTAAGGTATTACAAATGTGTCCTCATCCCCCCCATTAAATCCCCATCCTCCTCCCCCCCCTCATACTCTCATCCCCCTGTTGTCCATGTCCATTGGTTTGGCTTATATGCATGCATACAAGTCCTTTGGTTGATCTCTTCCCCTTGCCCCCTCCCTCCCCTACTTTCCCTCTGGGGATTAATAGTCTGATCGCTGTTTCTCTGTCTTTGGATCTAAGAGAATTTAAAACTGGTGTTCAAACAAATACCTTGTACATGAATGTTCATTACAGCACTATTCACAATAGCCAAAAGATGGAAACAACTTAAAGGTCCATCCAACAGATAAATAGATAAACAAATTGTGCTATGGCCATTCAATGAAATGTTTTTCAGCCATCAAAAAGAATGAAGTAGTGATTAATGCTACAGCATAGATGAATTGTGAAAATATCATGCTAAATGAAAGAAGCCAATCACAAAAGACCATGTATTGCATGATTCTATTTATATACAATGTCCAGAATAGGCAGATTTATAATAGAAATTAGATTAGTGATTGTCAGTATCTGGGGAAGCGGGAAATGAGGAGTGACTGCTTACTGGTTATGGAAGTCCATTTGGGTGTGATGAAAATGTTCTGGAATTACAAATTGGTGATGGTTGCACAACCCTATGAATACACTAAAAAACAAGGAATTGTCCACCTTAAAAGGGACATGTGCATGTCTTGATATGTGAATTCTAGCTCAGTAAAAGTAAATTGCACAAGCAGCACTGAATGTGTGTAGTGGGTGAAGAGGACAAGAGCATGGGCTTTAGAGTCAGGGGGACTTGGGTTCAAGTCTCAAATCCCTTCCTTCCTAGCTGAACATTCTTTGACTGTTTGCTGAGCCTCTCTGGGCCTCGGTTACCTTATTGGTCAAGTGAGTCTGATCATACCCTCCTTGGACTGTTGTGAGGATTGCAGATAAAACTTAAATATAGGCATTGTTGTTCTAATTGTGGTTGTGGTGGTGATTGTTTTTCTCATCCTGAATAAGAAAAGACTCAAGAGCAGCTGGTACCTGTCTTCAAATCTCTTCAGGGCTATAAAGGAGAAAGGAGTTAGACTTTCTCCCTGAGACCTAAGCAGTAAAAATAGGAGCCATAAGAAGATGTTGGGAAGAATTTTCTACAGGATTTTATCCAGGATGGCCTTCGTAGGTACTGAGGAGAGGGTCACTTGAGGTGTGTAAGCAGATGAGTCCTTGACAGGGTTTGAGCCACAAACAGGGGTCTAAGCCTCCAACCTTGAGACGCTTGGGTTTTATAGATTACCCAGTGAGTCAAGTGATGACTGTGGGGAGGCTGCCAATGTCCTCGGTGGTACTCTCCTGAGCTGGAGCAAGGCCAATTGGCTTTGGAAAGGAGGAGAAGGGAGGAAGTTAGCAATAAATTAACATAATGGCAGTCCCTTCAGGAAAGGGACTCTGTAAGGAGATAGAGGCTATGCATGAGCAAGTATGCATGTGCACTTCTTCTCTGGGGTACAAACAAAACAGGGCACCCTCCAGCTTCCTTCTCCTCTCTTTTTTAAAAATATATTTTATTGATTTTTTACAGAGAGGAAGGGAGAAGGATAGAGAGTTAGAAACATCAATCAGCTGCCTCCTGCACACCCCCTACTGGGTATGTGCCTGCAACCAAGGTACATGCCCTTGACCGGAATCGAACCTGGGACCCTTGAGTCCGCAGGCCAATGCTCTATCCACTGAGCCAAACCGATTAGGGCCTTCTCCTCTCTTTTTGGGGCAGTAGCCCCAGGGAAGGACAGTGGG
The DNA here is from genome assembly GCF_000412655.1 of Myotis brandtii. Lineage (NCBI taxonomy): Eukaryota > Metazoa > Chordata > Mammalia > Chiroptera > Vespertilionidae > Myotis > Myotis brandtii. Next base: position 879,381 of record NW_005370716.1, read on the forward strand.
GTGGGAGTGAGAAGAGTGGGGGCAATGAAGTGTCAAAGAAGGGTAAGTATCTATGGAGATAGGGGGAGAGAGTGGGACTGTTCCACACTGAATGGAGGAGGGCAATCCCTTTCACACCCTACCTTTTTCTTTTTCTGCCCACCCCACACCCCACCTTATAATTGCCTTAAAACAATAGGGTCATGACCTCTTCCTTTTTTGGCCACCCTCCTCTCCATACCCCCAAATCCCGATCTTCAGCCCCTGGGCAATTTTCCTTTTGAAAGGCTATTGACTAAAACCTACATATTTCATTCATATGAAATTCAGACTAGGGAAATCTATAGAGACAAAAAGTAGATGAGTGCTTGCCAGGGGCTGGCTGAATAGAGAGGTAGAGGGACAATAGCTAAAGGGTACAGGGTTTCTTTTTGGGGTGACAGAAATGTTCTAAAATTGAGTGTGGTGATGGTTGGGCAACCTTGTGAATATACCAAAAAAATCATTTAATTGACCCTAGCTGGTTTGGCTCAGTGGATAGAGTGTTGGCCTGCGGACTGATGCCCAGGTTGCAGGCTCAATCCCCAGTAGGGGGTGTGCAGGAGGCAACCAATCAATGATTCTCTCTTATCATTGATGTTTCTATCTCTCTCTCCCTCCCCCTTCCTCTCTGAAATCAATAATATATATATTTACATCATTTAATTGTACACCTTAAATGGGTGAGTTGTATGGTATGTGACTTATATGTCAACAAAGTTGTTGTTTTCTTTTAAATAAAGGCAATCATTGGGCAGTCCTTCGTTTAGCTGACCTATCTCTTTTAAATTTCCAAAAACAAACAAACAAACAAACCCAGAAGAGCATGTGCCGTGGGTCTGTCTGCGCCCAGCCTGTATCAGCATCATTATTGGACCTATTGTCACTGGTTCTGGGTGCTGCATCTTTGGGCTGGGCACCTCATTGTGATTGCAGATGGCTGGCCAAATGCACTGTGTGTATGCAGCAATGAGAACTATCTGGAAGGCATTTAATATAGTGACTCACCGGGTCATGCTTGGAAAATTAAATCAAATTGGCTTGGCATCAAGCCAAGGAATACTCTCAGAAGAGGCTGTAAACATAAGGTAATGGATCGAGTTGAAGGAGGAATAGAGGGAAGGCTGCAGGGGGAGGCCCAGCCACACGGCACCCAAGGCAGCTAGCTGGAGGGGGCTGCTGTGGTGGCTGGCACTCTCTGTGCTTGGTTGGGGTTGGGGACTGGGCTCTAAGTCCTGGTCCTCTGTCTCATGCTGGCTGTTCTCCCCACTCTGGAGTCACAGGTACCTGGTTCATTCCTTCTGGCAACACTGATCCCTGTCACCCCAGATAGCGTTGGTAGTCAAACACTTCTGTTTGCACCTTATCTCGCTCCCTACTGAAAGCTCCTTAAGGGAAGAGAGGGGCAAGCTTTAGACAAACAACAGCTTGTGGGGTCAACCATAGTGTCTGCCCCAGGGAGGCCCAAGGAGGCTGACAGGGGCCCCACCTTATTAGATCCACTTCCCGGAAAAAACAAACAAACAAACAAAAAACACCACTCCTCAGTGGACAAAAATATTAATGCAAGCCTTCATTTCAATAGTTTGTGTTGGGAAAATATAGGTTTCTTTGTGGGTTTTACAAAGAGATGGTATGATGCCTTTGAGGATTTTTTTACAGATGTATTGAGGTTTAATATAGATTCTATAAATTGTAGCTGTACAATTCAGTGATTTTTAGGAAATTTGTAGAGTTGTGCAAACATCACTGTAATCACTTTTTAGAACATTTCCATCACTAAATATGTCTTTTAAACCCTGCATTGCCCCCCATATGCAGATGCACTCAGCGTTGCAAAATGTCCCTTTATCCCCCTTCCTGGCCCAGGTAGTGAAAGGTCAGTGACCGGAGGGCCAGCCACCTGGGTTCTCAGCCCAGCTCTGCCACTGAGCAGTTATGAGACCTTGAGCAAGCCTTTCCCTCTCCAGGTATGCTTTTCTCTCCTATAAAGTGCCAGAGCTGGGACTGGGGAGGGGACCCACCTAGTCTGTGGAGGCCTTCCAGCTCTGGCACTGTGTGAGTATCTCTGCCCTCGCAGGAGGGCATGGCGAAGGTCCACGGGATGGGGAGCTCTGAGACCCTGAAGGTATACAGCCTATCACTGGAGCCAGCTGGCACCTGCACAAGTGGGAACAGGGGTATGGAAGGCTTCAGATGCTTCTTGGACAAAGGGCTTGGGTCTGGGACTCCTTTCTCAGGCATTAAAATTATCCCACTCTGCCCCTTCAGGCATGTATACCATCCCTGCAACTAGAATTGTGACCAATCTTTAGCAAACAGAATGGGATGTAAGCATCCATAGGTACCCTGATTCCTTCAGAAGGTCCCTCAGGAGCCTCATACATTTGTCATGCTCCTCCAACCTACATTGTCCTGGCTGAGTGAATTCAAACTAATATTTCCTGAGTACCTACTAGGGTTCAGGTGAGGAGACCCTGCAGGGATGTGGATGTGAGCAGGATAATTCAGGCCTTGGGGAACCCCACACTGTCCACAGTAGAGGAGATGGGGTAGATATGTTTTCTATGGCTGTTGTAATTAATAGACACAGGCTAGTGGCTTAAAACAGAACATGTTTAGTATCTTACAGTTCTGGAGGTCAGATGTCCAAAATGGATTTCACTGGACTAAAGTCAAGGTGACAGTATGGCTGCATTCCTTTTGGAAGCTCTAGAGGAGAATCCATACCTTTGCCTTTTCCAGCCTCTAGAGATGCCCACATACATTCCTTGTCTTATGGCTGCATCACTCCAACCTCTGCTTTAGTCCTAACATCTCCTTCTCTGATTCTGACCTTCCTGCCTTCCTCTTGTAAGGACCCTTGTCATTGGGCTCACCGAAATTGTCCAGGATAATTTTCCCATCTCAAGATCTTTAACTTGCCTCCCAGTGTGGCTCAGTGGTTGAGCATCAGCCTATGAACCAGGAAGTCACTGTTCAATTCCCAGTTAGGGCACATGCCCGAGTTGCAGGCTCCATCCCCAGTAGGAGGCAGCCAATCCATGATTTTCTCTCTTCATTGATGTTTCTATTTCTCCCTCCCCTCTCTTCTTCTCTGATATAAATAAAAATATATATATTTTTAAATCCTTAACTTAATCACTGAATCCTTAAGTTTCTGTTTCCATGTAAGATAAGATATCCAAAGGTTTCTGGAATTAAGACACAAATATCGTTGGGAGACAATATTCTGTTCCACCTACAAAGCCTCAGTTGAATTCTTACTATAATTCATTACTATCATTTTTTTTTATTTTGCTACTCATATTGTCCCAGACTTGGTCTGTGAGAGTCCTTTCAAACTGGCTTCTGGGTCCTTTCAGCATGTCCCCATCATTCTCGGAGCACATCCTCCCCTTCTTGGAAGTACAAGATGTTCAAGACTCATCTGTCAACTTCACTGTCCCAGGAAATTAGCCATTTCTCCAAGGATCCCTGGTTCATTTATTTAGAAACCAAGGTCTGGGGACCAGGTGTGCTCATTGCTACTTGTATTTCATTGCTTTTAGGCCCTCTCAGTGGACAGAGCAAGGGAATATATGTGTGTATAATCACATGCACATATGCACACATGTACCAGTACACACATCTGTGTCTATGTGTCAAAAACCGTGATAGGCCAATTCCTGCCATTCAAATCCAACAACCCAGAGTTTATTATTACTCTCCACTATGCTATATTTGCACTTCCTTCTTCCAATAGCAAGAAAACTGGTCTTTATTATCCTCAACATATTTACTTATTTGCCCAATTCCCCCATGTGGTACTAATCTTCTGGTCACAAAGGCCATATCAGCTGTGGCTCCAGTGACCCTGCCTGTTGTATCTGCTGAAGCACAGTGCCCTGCACTGCCCAACACTACCGCTCAACCTGACACCAACCTGCTGTGTGACCATGGCCTCCTCCCTTTACTCTCTTCCTCTCACCCAGGCAATGGGAGTGGCAGGTAGAAATCTGTGCCTCTTTGAGAAATGTGCAGAGCACTGTGAGAGGCTAGAGCTTAAGAAAAGGCTGGAGCCATGAGACATGGGGCAGGTCTTCTCAAACTGAGACTCAAAGAGCCCCAGGGGCAGCTGCTGACTGTAAGCGTTGGGAGTATACATAGTGGGTGGGAGTGGGGAATGGAAGGTGGACAGCTCTGTAGGAGTAAGGAACTTGGATGGGGACTGGGTCCTGTGGCCTACATGGGGCAATAAAAAGTGTGAGCTGGAGTGAGCAGATCAAATTTGCATTTTCTTTAGAGGCTCTTGCTGTCCTATGAGTAGGTGAGAGAAAGGTTGAGCAGATAGGAAGCGGGATAAGATTGGAGGCAGAGACCAGTTAGGAAGCTCTTGCAGGAGGCCAGGGAGGGGAAATGGAAGTAGGAATGAAGGCAGTGGCAGTGGCTATGGCAGTGCCAGTGCCAGAAGAGGAGACAAACAATAGGGATGGCTAAGTCCAAGAATACCCTCTCTGGCCCTAACTGGTTTGGCTCAGTGGATAGAGCATCAGCCTGCGGACTAAAAGGTCCCAGGTTCGATTCCGGTCCAGGGCATGTACCTTGGTTGCAGGCACATCTCCAGTAGGGGGTGTGCAAGAGGCAGCTGATCGATGTTTCTCTCTCGTCGATGTTTCTAACTCTCTATCCCTCTCCCTTCCTCTCTGTAAGAAATCAATAAAATATATTTTTTTAAAAAAGAATACCCTCTCTGTTCTGTCTTGGTGATCTGAATGGTAAAGTTCTCAAGCAAAGACTGGGAGATTGGGAAGGAAAGATTCAGGGAGGAGAGGGAGGGCTGAGGAACGAGAAGGGAGGCAGAGGGAGGAGGAGGGGAAGGGAACGTTTCTTTTGATTGGGAGGTGACAGTGAGATCTCAAAGAGAAGCCTCTGTACCAGGCAGATGAAGGCAGAGATGGCAGAGGAGGCACTCTACAGAGATAACTCCTCAAGGCCACACAAGGAGTGAGCTCTTTCAGAGAAGTGTGGGGCCCAAGGCCAAGGCCTGAGTATTGGGATGGTTGGAATTGTGAGAGCAAGGGGCAAACAAAGAAAACCAGGATAGGGAAGGAGGGGAGACAGGAGAGAGTATGTCATTCAGGGGCTCACCATGGCTGACCTGGATTCTCTGTTGGAGCCCAGACCAGAAATCTCCTAGGAAGGAAGGAGTTTGTCCTAGTCCTTCTGGAGTGGCCCTTGTCCTTAAACTCCAACAAACATTCCAATCACCCTTGAGACCACCCAGCATAAAGATCCCTGCCTTCTCCTACCTGAAGGAAGGCTCTTCCATATGGGCCCCATTCAAGCCTGTGGATTCTACTTTTTTTAAGTGCCCTCTCCTCAAGGCAGGCCACCATGATTTGCAGGACGATCTGAAGATTCAGACATCCCTGAAGATTTGCATGTAAATCCAGTCTTAAACCCATTTCTCTCATTGACAGTTTCAGAGGGGGTTATCTTCCTTTAGGATCACTCAGGCCCCAGTGGCACTCAACACCTTAGCTTTAAGCTTCTCTGATCTCCTGCCTCTTTGTTGGGGAGAAAATGGTCTCTTTACATGCACCTCTGAACTACCCACGGAATTGCTGGCAGAGCCAGATCGGCTGACATCCTTCTGTTGGGGGGAGGGGGGATTATCTCAGTGGTGACTGTTTGCATACTCTAGTGTTCCCTGGAATTGATTATCGATGACACTGCTTTGCCCTAATTCTTGCCTAGGCAGAGACAAGGAGATGAGGCCAAGCCCAGAAATGATGTAATAGTATAGATGGACAACAAAGTGGAGAACAAAGTCATGTCACCCAGTAGCACAAGTGATACCCTGTGATAGGCCCTGACCCAGCCTGGTACTCCTTGGCACCTTGGTATATTCTTCCCACCCATCTCTTGCCCTGTCTAAAGCCCAGAGCCCACCACTAACTCCTCCTCTATCTTCACCCTCCGAAAAGATCCAAAACTCACTTAGAGGTCACTTCCCTGGGCTGCTCATGAAAGCAGAAGCGAGAGCAGGCTGGAGGGCGAGGACCACAGAGCCCAGTTCTCTTGCTGCCACTTGTGTGGAACTGTTTTCCTATTACTCATCAGAAGCACACAAACACGTCTTCCAGCAAGCAGGTGACAGGCCTTCCCTGCCCAGCAAGTGACCAACCCAACAGAGCTCACAGGCCAGCCTAGCAGTGTGGCTTCCTGTAAGCAACAAGCTACCTTAGGTCCTGTTGGAGTAATCTGGCTTCTACACAAGTGTGTGCTTTATGGACTGTCAGCGGTCAGTTATTGTTTGTTGCTGACTTCGAAAGCCATACCATATTCCACTTAGCTGATTCAGGGCAGTCCATTCATTGATCCACAGGAGTGGAGCTCAGAGTGATCCTAGGTCTTGGGAGAGAAGCAGGAGGGGGCTGGGCAGACAGAGCAAACTCTCACTGTGCCTGTCCTAAAGCCAGTCATAATTATTGTCAATTTAATTCAATCCACATGTCCTGGCTGGCCTCCTGTGAGAGGCCCAGGGCAAGCATTGAGGGAATACAAGGTAAAGCAGCAGCTCTGGCTGCTGACCTCAGTTTGCTCAGGTTTGCAAGGGGCCAAGTAGGGCACCCAACCTGGGGCTTAAAGCTCACAGGTCCACTGTGTGTCACAGGCATACTTTGCATGTGCTTGGAAGTCATACTCACTACTGCGTAGCAGAGGCTGGCCATTTGCTGTCACTATGAATCCTTCTCTCTCAGCATTTACTTCACTCACACCCTCACTCACATATGCACACACTCCCGCAGTATACTGCCTCACTCACATACACACACTCCTACACCAACACACTCTCATACTTACATATGTGCCCTTACATACACACACTCATGCTGCACATACAAACCCACATACATTCATAACTCTTACACATATACATCCCCCATATACACACACCCACATACCCCCACACAGCCGCATTCTCATTCTCACACACTCTCACACAACTACACACACTTACAGACTCTCTTTCTCATACATATGCCCTCACACACACACTTGCTCACATATGCTCACAACCGCATACACGCACACCTCCATGTAATCCCTCACGCGTATTCTGCCATACACCTTCTAACGCACTTATTCCAGTCACTTGTAGCAATCCTTGCCAGGGCCTCTGTGTGTCCTTATGAGCTGAGGAAGCCAGCAGATCCAGATCTCCGTGAAGAGTATGGTTTTCACATAGGCATGAAAAGGGAAGGTTGGTCCCTAAATTGAAAGGAGAACAGGAAAGAGTTCTTTTTACTTTATTTGAACACCTGGAGTACTTTTCAAAATTACACATTTCTTCACTAAGCCTCTAGACCTCACTGCCAGGTGACAGGAAATACAGGGGGTAGGTACCATGTGTCTCTCAAGCATCAGAGGAGCACATTCATTAGGTCAGTCATTCAGCCAGTCAGATACTCAAGTATTGATTGAGCGCCTACTAAAAACCCAAATGTCAAGAATACAGCCTGGCTGGCATTGCCCAAATGGTTGAGTGTCAACCTACAAACTAGGAGGCCATGGTTTGATTCCTGGTCAGGGCACATGCCCGATTTGTGAGCTTGATCCCTAGTGTGGGGCATGCAGGAGGCAGCTGATCAATGATTCTCTCTCATCATTGATGTTTCTATCTATTTCTCCCTTCCTCTCTGAAAGCAATAAAAAATTTAAAAAGAATTAAAAAAAAAGAATACATACAACCTTGAACAAGAAGACACAGCCCCTACCCTGGCAGTATTCAGTTTGGTGGAAAGACATATGAGCAGAGGATGACAGTGTAGCCCAAAGGTGCTGGGAGAGGGGTGCTCTGTGGGTGCACTGAGGACAGACCTCACCCCTGACCAGGGTGACCAGGTAGCAATAGTCCTAGGTAGACACAAATAAACAAGCTCTGTGGTTGGCAAGCTCCAGGGCACATCAGTAGCCCCTGGAGAACTTGTTACAACACAGATTCCTGGAACCCAGCCTAAAGTTTCTGAGTCCAGAGGTCTGGGGTAGGGCATGAGCATTTGCATTTCTTACACTGTTACTGCTGGTCTTTGGGTCTATACCTGGGAGTGGAGTTGCTGGGTCATATGTTTAAATCATTGGGGAACTGCAAGACTTTTCAACAGTGACAGAACCATTTTACATTCCCACCAACAGTAAATGAAGGGCCTGATTTCTTCACATCCTTGCCCACCTGTGCTATTTTTTTTTTAAATCCTCACCCGAGGATATTTTTCCATTGATTTTTAGAGAGAGTGAAAGACAGAGAAATATTGATGTGAGAAAAACACATCAGTTGGTTGCCTCCTTCACATTCTCTGACTCAGGCCGGATCGTGCCCTTGACTGGAATTAAAGCAGGGACACTTCAGTCCACAGGCCAATGCTCTATCTACTGAGCCAAACTGGTTAGGGGCCCACCCATGTTATTTGGATGTGAACTTGTAATGGTTCAGGTTAAGGAGGAGCAATCTTATTAGAACCAAGAGGAGTGGTAGGGAAGAGAGGAGGAAAACCAAGGCAGCACAGTGTCGTAGAAGCCTGAGAGGCTAGATTTCAGGATACAGCCAGTGCTCATGCTAGCAAGATAGTGACAGTGTCCCAAGACTGGGGAGAACTGGTTAGGAGGTTTCTTAGGGGTGGGGGAAGGGGATATGGGGTTTAAGCAAGAGCTTTGGTCAGGGCCCTGGGACTTACAAGATGTAATTTGAGCTGGCTCCTGTGCTGGCAGTGCCCTTCATTATTGTTGGGGGTTTGGAGCATGTTCTGAGGGCCCAGAGGTCCTGCTGGACTGACAGTTTGTTGGAAGAGGAACTGTCTGGAGTCAGCCAGCAGGAAATCTGGCTGAAGCAGCTCTAGGAAAGCCAGAGAAGACACTGGAACCATCCCCACCATTGAAATGACAGGTCCTTGTCTCTACAGGGAAGAAAGCCCCAAATTGTTGGGGTGCAACAAATATGCTGGGATGAATGAAAGGAAGAGAGAGAAGAAGAAGAAGAAGAAGAAGAAGAAGAAGAAGAAGAAGAAGAACAAAGAGAAAGAGAGAGAGAAACATCGATGTGATAAAAGAACACTGATTAGTTGCCTTGCATCCTGATCAGGACCTGAACTGCAACCTGCATGAGCCCTGACCAGAACTGAACCACCACCTTTTTGGTGTATGGGATGATGCTCCAACCACTGAGCTAAACTGGCCAGGGCGACAGTTCTTACTTTTGAAAAGAAATAACTGATGATATAATTATGGATAGGACTTGGTTTCTTGACAAAATACTCCAAATAAAATATGAGACAAGAATTACTGCCGAAACCAGTTTGGCTCAGTGGATAGAGCGTCGAGGGGAGGGGAGAGGGAAGATGGGGAGATGGGGAGAGGGAAGATGGGGAGATGGGGAGATGGGGAGATGGGGAGAAAGGAGAGGGGAGAGGGGAGAGGGGAGAGAGAAAAGAGGAGAGAGGAGAGAAGAGAGATGCTCCTCAGAGGTCCCCAGGAGTCCATTTACATGAAATCTGTGAGGTTCCTGGGAGCCAGCAGGGCTCTGGGGCAGCTGGTAGTGGCAGCTTCTAGGGCTATGGGCAGCCAGGATAGCTCAGGAACAAGAGGCTGGCAGGCCAAGCAGTTTAAGGGTCACTTAGGGCAATGGCCTCCTGTCCTCCTTTCCCCAGCCTGCTCTCCACCTCTTAATTTAAGGGCCGAGATGAGGGTAAATTCACATAGGGGTCCTTTGGCCAGGCTGAGCACCAAGTCCTGAACCCAGCTAGCAGGACCCATGCCTGACCTCACTCAGCAGGGCCTGGTGTAGGCTGACGCCCAGTGCACAGTTACTGGTGGAAGAATAGATTGGCACAGTGGGGTAATCCCAGGGCACCGGAGTTTCTGAATGCCCTGCCAATCCTGTCAGCCTGGTTGACTTTTTGCTGGACCCTGAGAAGGATGGACTTCCAGAACTGAGAGTAAGACTGAGAATGCAAAGTGGGGTGGGGAGCAAGAATGCAGAGGTGGGCTGAGGGGTGAAGTGGGGAGTGGCAAGTGTCTTAGGACCATCCTGCTGTGCTGCTTCTTTTTACCCTTTCCAACGCCTTTCCCACCTACTCCCAGACAAGGCTGAGCCAGCCTCCTAGTGCTTGCTATGGCTGGGACACCAAGGCCTTTCTCTCACATCAGGCTGTCTTCCTGATGGTACCTGGGGGTGATCCCACTGGGATAAGGGACCTCTGGCCATTCCCTCATCAAAGCTATTTCCTTTTCTTGCCCACCATTCTCTTCCCCTCCCTTTCCTTGCCCATACCTCCTCAATTCCCTCCCCATTTTCCCTTCCCTCTTGGTTCTTTTCCCACCTCTGTTCTTCTCCCTTCCCTTCTATTTCCTTCCCTAATCTCCCATTCCCTTCTCTCCCTCCCTTCACCTCCTTCTCCTTTTCTTTTTTAAAAATATGTTTTTATTGATTTGTTTAGAGAGAGGAAGGGAGAGGGATAGAGAGATAGAAACATCGATGAGAAATCAATCAGTTGCCTCCTGCACGTCCCCTACTGGGGACTGAGCCCACAATCCAGGCATGTGGCCGGGAATTGGTTCATGGGTCAATGTTCAATGGGACGATGTTCAATGGCCAAGCCACACTGGTCGGGCTCCTTCTCCTTTTCTACAGTTCTCCTCTCCAACCTCCCGTCTCCCCTCATCCCTCCATTTCTTTTCTTTTTTATTTTAGGTCATATAATTTATTGCAGTTAGCATACAGTTTAAAAGTTCACCAACACACCAACAGTACAAAACTAAACAGCATTATAAGTTATTCCCCCCTCAGGAAAATAAAACATACTATGATTGTCAAAGCTAGATGTCAGTCTAAGTTTTAGAACAAAGGAAGAAGGTGAAACTAAGAGGAAAAAGTAATCACTCACAATGACCACAAAAAGAAAGTCTGTTTTCTCACAGACATTGTCTTTTCTAAATTAATAAAAATTATTTTAACATAAACTATATTAAAAAAAAAACACTAGAAACTCTTCAAGTAACTAAAGATAATGCTCCAAGGCCATCATTACGGCTTTGTTTGTTTGTTTTAAATGCCATTACAGCCAAATTAACACACATTTGACCAAATATTTCCAAAACAGTCCAGCAACACACAATGGAGTTTTCCATTCAGTATCTTAAGCACAAAAATAGGCTATGTTTACAGTAGTTGAGGTGATCAAATTTTAAACAAAAGCAATTTTTTAAAAAAAGGAAAAACAGCAAATGTTTTCCATGCTACTTCCATAGACCTTATTTGTAAGTGCAAGATAGGAAAACAAACTGTGCAAAATGCTCTTGCCCTGCATGCTGGTCACCATACCGCATGCTGGGCTGCAGCCTCTGCCATGATCCACATAGTCTACTAACCCCCTTCCCCATGTCAATCAAGGCAGTCCAGTCCTTTCAGCCTGGGGCTTTTTCAGTCCATAGAATCTTTTCATGAGTCGGGGGAGGGGGTGTGAGGTAAAAAAGAAGGGGAGAAAAAGAAAGGGGGAGCAAAAAAAATGAATGACCTATTGTCAATTTGTGCAGTAGTTATTCTAAAGATGCTCAACTGGGTATAAATGTGTACACCTAAACTTCAAGCTGGCATAGGGGGTTTTGTGCAATCAGAAGTTTGTTATAAATGCACATGCAAGTCTTTAAGCCATTTGTAAACATTTATATTTTCCTTATTATTTAGCAAAGTTATCAATTTGCAGCTTAAGTTTTTATTCAGCTTAACAGTTTCAACTTAAAAACAGTGGGAAAGTCAATTTAAATTATATAAAATAAAAACAGTTATGTTCTTCATAACACCAGGTTATTTTCTGAATGGTGCTATTTTTTTTCTAAGAAAATTAAATAATTTTAAACTCACTCTTTAAAGTTATACAATGCAAACAAAGACAAAAATATATACCCTCCATTTCTTTTTTTTTTCCTTCCCTTCCCTTCTCTACTCCTGGTCCTGCCCAGTTAGAGGAGGAGGCTGGACCTTAGTCTTTAGTCTTTCTTAGGGGAAGAGGGGAGGGGAAAATGTGGTGGGGGTAGGTAGTGGCAGGGAGGAGTTGCCTGTTTCAGCCTCAGGAAGCCTGGTGTTAGCTGTGGGGTGGGAGAAGTGGATAGGGCCCTGTTTATACCTCCCTGCCCACCATTTGCACTCCCCTCCTACATATATCCTTTGGCCTCAGCACTGCTTTGGAGTGCCCAAGAAAGGGAGGAATGGGTGACTGCAAGGCTGCCATGTCACATGGATGTTTTCTAGGTACTTCCTGGCTTCTTTCTGCTGGTCCAGCCATGATGCTGGCGACGCTGATGGGAAACACTACAGAGTGACTGCCATGAATCATCTTGGCCATTTGCAAGCAAGTCCCCACACTGTGGAGAGGCATGTGTATGTCCTAGGTGAGTCCTTTTGGGATATGTATATGTGAAGAAATGAAAAGAGCACTGAGCTGGCAGTCTGGACTTGGCCATCGGTGTGACCGTGATCAAGTCACTTACCCACTTTGGGTCTCATTTTCCTCCTCTGTGAAATTCTTTGGCCTGGTGGCTGCTGGGGTTACTTTGAGTACTAGCACTCAGCGAGTATAAGCCTCTGTCCCATCCTCTTTAGACTTCCTTTTGTTGGTTGGTCAACTGCAAGGCTGTATGGTCTCTGAACCCACGCACTGGCCTTCCCTGTACAACCCCTGGGCCAGCAGTGTCAAACTCACCTGGGAGCTTATCAGAAATGCAAATATTTGCACCCCCCACTCTAGCCCAGAAACTTTGTGGGTGGGCCCAAGAATTGGGCACATACAAAAAGAAACCAATGAATGCATAAATAAGTGGAACAACAAATCTCTCTCTCTCTCTCTCTCTCTCTCTCTCTCTCTCTCTCTCTCCTTCCTCTTTCTCTCTCTAAAATCAATAAATAAAACTTTAATAAAAGCATCTGGCTTTGAACAAGCCCTCTGGGAGATTCTAATGTGCGCTGGTGTGTGACAACCACTGTGCCAGACTGTTTGTATTACTGGAAGGAACAGGGTAGCAGTTCATCCCAAAGAGTGGGCAATGCACAGATCCCTGTGGGTTGACATTCAATTGACACACAGAGAGCACAATAGTCCCTGACCAGTGCGCCCCCGCCCTGTTGGCAGCCTTGCTTTAGATAGATTTGATTATAGCAAAATTAAGGATTTATTTCCATGAAGGACACTACAGATAACAACAGGCGACAGATGGAGAGAAGATATTTGCTGTTTAAACTGACAAGGGATTAATGGAGAAAATATACAAGAAAATTCTGCAAACCAACAAGAAAAAGACCCAACAGGAAAATGAGCAAAGCATATGAATAGGCAATTCCCAGAAGGAGAAACCCAAAAGGCTAGCAAGTAAGTATGTGAAGAGACACTCAGATTCGTTAGTAATCAAAGAAATGCAAATTAAAACAATGAGATAGGATGCACACATGTCAGATTGGCAAAAAGCAGATACATGATGCCAAGTGTTGGCTTAGAAGGAGAATGGGGAACCATTGTGTGTACTAGTACTGGTGGGAATCCAGCTAGATTGATACAGCTGCTTTGGAAAGCCACCTGGAAACATCTGGGCAAGTCAACTGTACATGTCCACACTGACCTAACAATCCCTCTCCTGAGTATGCCCCTAAGAAATTACTCTGCTGGCCTAAAAGGGGCTACTAGTTTCCTGTGGCTGCTGTAACAAATTACCATGAACTTGGTGGTTTAAAACAACAGAAATGTATTCTCTCATAATTCTGTAGGCCAAAAGTCCAAAATCAGTGCCACTGGGCTGAATCAGGCTGTCAGCAGAGCCCACACCTTCCCACGGCTCTAGGAAAGGATTCTTCTTTATCTCTTCCAGTTTTTGATGTCTCAGAGTGTTCTTTGGCTTGTGGCTGTATCACTCAAATCTTCAAGGCCAGCATCTTCACTTCTCTCTCTGTTCTATTTTCACATTGCCTTTCGTGTGTGTGTGTGTGTGTGTGTGTGTGTGTGTGTGTCTTGCCTCCCTTTTAAAAGAATATATATGTACTGGTTGAATAGTGTCTCCACAGAATTCATGTTCCCCTAGAACAGTGGCCAGCAAACTCATTAGTCAGCAGAGCCAAATATCAACAGTACAACGATTGAAATTTATTTTGAGAGCCAATTTTTTTAAACTTAAACTATGTAGGTAGGCACCTTGTTATTAACTTAATTAGGGTACTCCTAAGGCTTAGGAAGAGCCACACTCAAGGGGCCAAAGAGCTGCATGTGGCTCGCGAGCCGCAGTTTGCTGACCACGGCCCTAGAATATCAGAACGTGACCTTATTAGGAAATACAGTAATACTGTATTAGAAGGGACCCTTAATCCAATGACTGGTGCCCTTATAAAAGGCAGGGAAGAGTTGCCTGTTTCAGCCCAGGAAGCCTGGTGTCAGCTGTGGAGTGGGGAAAGGATACATGAAGACATCAGTGAGAAGGTTATGTGAGGACAGAGACAGAGATTGGAGTGATGCAGCCACAGCTAAGGAACACCAGAAGCTGGAAGAGGTGAGGAAGGATTCTCTCCTAGAACCTTTGGAGAGAGTATGCCCTGCTGACAGCTTGATTTCAAACTTCTGGCCTCCAGGACCATGAAAGAGTTAATTTTTGTTGTGTTAAGCCACCTAGTTTGTGGTACTTTGTTATAGCAGCCCCAGGAAACTCATACAACATGTGATTGCACTTCAGGCCCACCTTGGTAATCCAGGATAATCTCCCCATCTCAAGATCCTTCACTTAATTACATCTGCAAAGTCTTTTTCCATACAAGGTAGCATGCATGCATTCCAGGCATTAGGAGCTGATATCCTTTGGCACCATTATTCAGCCTGCTACAGAGATCCACACAAGGAGTTCATCATGCATTGCTTGTGCTAACAGAGGATCAGAGGCAGCTCAGCTGTCTACCACTAGGGAAAAGCAGAAGTAACTGAGTGGTTACAAACAACCCACTCAGGAACAAACAGCAGTAACATATATAGGGCTGAATGGAAAAACACCCAGGAAGAAACTAAAGAAGTTCTCCAGGACAATACCACTGTGTTTATTGAAAACACACATACACACACTCTACCCTATACATTTGCCAGAGCGTGCACTCAAGTGTTTGCTACTGAGGTGAGGGGAATTGGAGTGGAAAACAGGAATTATGAGGATGGCATGGATGTATGGATTGATCTAGCCAGAGATGGACCTCACATACCAATGATGGTAATATCGTGAATTGAGGAGTGTCATCATCCGAAGACCAAAATAAACAAAGTAAGTAAAAGAAAACGTCTCAGATGGGTTGTTTCCAGTGAAGGCTGTCTTACTCTAGAAGTGCTAGACGTTTTTGTTTGTTTGTTTTGTTTCTTGTTAACACTCACCCAAGGATATTTTTCCCCCACTGATTTTTAGAGAGAGTGGAAGGGAAGAGGAGAGACACAGAGAGAAACATCAATGTGTCTGATTGGTTGCATCCCCCACGTGCCCCAACTGGGCCCTGGGATTGAGGATGTAACTGGGGTACATGCCCTTGATCAGAATCAAACACCCAACCCTTCAGTCCGTGGGCCGACGCCCTAACCACTGAGCAAAACCGGCAAGGGTGCCTTGGTGTGTTTTGCAAAAAGATATACTGTCCCATTAGCTGCAGTGGTAGTGGTGGCAGCCAGTGAGCTTCATCTTTTCCTGCCCATCTTTCCCTTCCCTTTGGGAAGGGAGAAACCACGTGGTCTCCAGAGTGGAGGAAGGATACTCTCCTTAGCAACACCAAAGAACAAAGAAAGCCACCTGGATGCCATTTGCTGTAGCCTGACAGTTGTTTTCCATCTGCTGTACTGAGTGTCCCCTTCTAGCAGCCTTGAGCAGGCAGTTGATATTATTGGCTCACCCATTGGTCTTGGTTCAGACCTTCCATGGTTTTTGTTCATTCTTGGAACACACCCTGCCTCCCTTTTTTCAGACACAATACTTCTCTCAGTGCCACTGATCAAGTAGCAGGAGTGCAAAATAAAATGAAGCCAGTGGCCCTGGAAACAGTTATATAAATCATCGTGAATTCCAAATCAGTTTGGTAAATAGTCAATAATTTTAGCCCCCAGGGAGAGGAATTGGATCTTGTTTGCTTATTTCCTGTTGGGCTCATTTTAGTTCCTTCTGAAGTTCCCTTTGAAAATGCCATCCTTCTTGACAATGCTTGGGGAGGAAAGAGAACTTGATTTTTAATGTTTTGTCTGTTAGTACCAAGGCCAGAGGGAAAAGGGGGAGTAATATTTTATTGTAACCTTTTCTATATCCCCCACAAAGGCCTTTTTAGCAGACTTGACCTTCAATATTTTTGAATCTAACAACAACAAGAAAAATCTGATTGTGGCATTCAGCTATGTTCTTGTCCAGGCTCTCTTTGATCCACTTGAGGATTCATATTTTCAGGTACACCAACAGCTGCTTAATTTTGCGATTTATTCCTGTCCGCTTCCTCATTTCTACTGTTATTGGCATACCCAGGAGACTACATTTCCAAACACAGGTGAGGAATCAAGCAGTGGTTTTTCATCTCCTAAGATGTTGTAACAGCCTGCTCAATGTCTGTGCTCTTCGTGAACAAATGTTTCGTTTGAGCTTTGCCACATTGACACAATTGGCAGTCCTTATTCAAAACAGAAACTGGTGATAAAAACAAAGTTCTTTTAGAGACTCTACTGTATTCTTAGATGTTTGCTTGGGAGACAGGGATTTAGTCCAACCAGGAAAGGGAAGATGAGAGAACAAGCAAAGGTGGCTTGCCTTGTTTCCTCCTCACAAATATTCGTTGCCTGCAGGCCAAGAGAGGCCCCTCAGCCAATTGTTAAGTCCCACAAAGCTTCAGTTTACCCATCTATATAGTTATGTTATGGGAACTGGTTGCATGTTTTCACACTCTGTTGGTGGAATGTTCTCGGAGGTGTTTCAGGAGCCACCATAGAGATAGGGAGAGACCTCCCTTTTCAACCATTGCCCCTCTACTTTCATCTGTTGTCTTGATAGGCTGCAGCATATGAATATTTATTTGAAAAGTCATTGATTTTGCTGCTAAAAATGTGTGGGAACCATTGGACTAGATGAACTCTAAGAACCCTGTACTAGTTTCCTGGGGCTGCCATAACAAATTACCATGAATTGAGTAGCTTAAAACAACAGAATTTTTTTCTATTCTGGTACCGAAGGCCAGAAGTCTGAAATCAATATCACTGGTCTGAAATAAAGGTGCTTTAGGGGAAAATTTATTCCTGTCTTTTCCAGCCTCTGGTGGTTGCTGGCATTCCTTGGCCTGTAGCCAAATCATCCAATCTTCAAGACTTGCATTTTCAAATCTCTATCTGTTATGTCTCACATCACCTTCCCCTCTGTGTGTCTAATCTCCCTCTGCCTCTTTTTTATATTGGTACATGTGATTGCATTAGGGCCCATCCAGATAATCCAGAATAACCTCCCCATCTCAATATCCTAATCTTTATCACATTTACATCTATACAGACCCTTTTTTGCCATACAAGTTAACATTCAAAGGTTCTGGTGATTAGGACATAAATATCTATGGAGATCAATTTGCAGCCTACCATAGGCCTTTCCAACAATAAAATTCTAGGATTTACTGCCCCCACCCCATCCACCAATTTCCATCTTAGAAACTATCTCCACATTTCCATGCCTTAAATAATCTAAAAGTACAGCATTGTTTTGTTTCATATATTTTTATTGATTTCAGAGAGAAAGGGAGAGGGAGAGAGAGAGGTAAAAACATCAATGATGAGAGAGAATCATCAATTGGCCTCCTCCTGCACGCCCCCCACTGGGGATTGAGCCCCCAACCAGGGCATGTGACCTAACCAGGAATCACACCGTGCCCTCCTGGTTCATAGGTTGATGCTCAACCACTGAGCCATGTTGACCGGGCTACAGCATTGATTTTACATTCAACCCCGGAATACGGAACCCAAACTTTATTCCTTCATCATGAAACAGTGTAGGTTTGTGAGCCCCTCTCTGATCTGTGATCTTTTTCTTTCTGTAAAAATCTAGTAAGTTGGTTTTGGTTGACCTTGCTGCCCAGAAGGTGTGCCATGCATAGCCCCCAGGCAATGTAGAGAGAAACACCAGTGCTGACCTCAGGGCACAAGTTAGGACTACAGTCTCCTGTCCTACGTGGGTTTCTTTCCTTTGCTCTGTGATCTGGAAGCATTTGTCTGCTCTCTGACAATGAGGAAAATACCTGCAGGGCCTCACAGCAGTAACTTCAAGGAGCTGTTTTAAAACTATTTTGTTGCAAGGATCATTTTTCCCCCTTATAGTCTATTTTTTTCTGATCAGAAAAGTAATTCCTGTTTAGTGTCCAAAAGTACAATATTTCAGTATAAAATATCTCCCATAATTCCTCCTTTCCAGTACATTCACATTTCTATATGCCCAGACTCAGGCTAAGTGCACTTTATCCCCTGCAATCTTCACAACTACCCTGTGAGGAGGCTATCATCAGACTCATTTTACCTATGAGAAAACTAAGGCATAGAGAGATTCAGCAACCAGCTCAAAGGAGTAGGATAGTATATGTGGAGTTGAGACTTGAACCCAGGTACTCCTCACTCCAAAGCTCATGCTCTTGACCTCTGCACCCACCACACATTTTCAGTACAACTTTATATTCAAGATTCTCAAAACAATATGACTGTGTGCTCACAGGAACATCTCCCCACTAGGATGCATTTTGTGTGCGTGTGGTGTGTGTGTGCGTGCACACACACTCGGGGTCCCATGAATCTTCAGCCAAGGATATTTTCCCACTGAGTTTTAGATAGAGTGGAAGGGAGGGCGACAGACAGAGAGAAACATCGATGTGAGAGAGACACATCGATTGGTTGCCTCCTGGACCAGGGCCAGGGATAGAGCCTGCAACCGAGGTATGAACCCTTGACTGGAATTGAACCTGGGACCCTTCAGTCCTCGGGCCAACACTCTATCCACTGAGCCAATCGGCTGTGGCTAGGTTGCATTCTTGCAAGAATAATCTTTGCCAGGATTGATTTATATTCTGTCAAGCTCAAAACTTTATTCTGTGAGGCTGTTCTGAGTTTCTGGATGGGAAGTTTCTGGAGGGGGAGTTTGGTTGCTTGGGTACTCATCTAGCCACAAGTTGATGAAGATGCTTGGGGAAGCCCTAGCAGGTTGGCTCAGTGGCTAGAGCATCAGCCTGCAGACTGAAGGGTCCCAGGTTTGATTCCAGTTGGGGGCACGTACCTTGGTTGCAGGCTTGATCTGCAGCTCTAGTTGGGGCACGTGCAGGAGGCAACCAATGGATGCTTCTCTCTTGCATTGATGTGTCTCTCTTGCATCAATGTATCTCTCTCTGTCTCTCCCTCTCCCTTCCACGCTCTCCCACTAAAGAAGAAGAAGAAGAAGAAGAAGAAGAAGAAGAAGGAGGAGGAGGAGGAGGAGGAGGAGGAGGAGGAGGAGAAGAAAAAGCAGCTTAGGGAAAGCAAGATCCCATCATCCCATCAGTAGGGCCTGAGGAGTCTCTCTCCCCAACTCCACCCTTCTGGAGGGGTCATGGCATTGTATATCCCAAAGGCCAATTCACACACTCAGGACAACAGGAACGATGACACCATAAGGAGTGGATTTCTTGGAGTATGGGACAGGTAGGGTGATGAGAGGTCACACACTCCTCTCAGCCTTAAATTAACTAGTTTGCCATCTATATTATTCATTTCCTTTTCCAGTGAGTTATGTATCTCCTTTTCCCTTGGTGCAGTCGAAACATATCCACTTCCATTTCTAAAGCATTGGAAGCTTTCCAGTCCCCACTTTGGTGAAAGAGGGAGGCAGTGTTGTGTAGTGGACAAAGCTCAGGATAGTGAGGCAGTCATTCGGTTCCAGACCGAGCTCTGCCCCTGATACCAATGTGACCTTGAGCCAGTTCCTGGTCCTCTCTGGAACTCAGTTTCCCATATAGAAAAGTTCTGCTCGGCTGGCGTGGCTCAGTGGTTGAGCATCAATCTATGAACCAGGAGGTCATAGTTCAATTCCTGGTCAGAGCTCAATCCCCAGCGTGGGGCGGGCAGGAGGCAGCCTATCAATGATTCTCTCTCATCATTGATGTTTCTATCTCTCTCTCCCTCTCCCTTCCTCTCTGAAATCAATAAAAATATATTTTATAAAAAAGGAAAAGTTCACACTAAATGCTAATGATTCTTTTACCTATAAAGTTCTATGATTTATCGAGTGTTAATACTCTAGCATGCTAAGAGGTGATTTAGAAACCCATCACAAATATTTAAATTAACTAGCAACATATGCTAAGCTCATCACATAATCACAAGCAAGATCATGGCAAGATCTAGAAGAGAGAAGGTGACACAGCATAATTTGGTACTCTCTTCTCTCTAGATTCCCCAACTAAGTGTTCCCTAAGCTGGATTTCTGTGTGATCCCCAGCTTATTGTCATCGTTATCATCACCCAGTTCTTAAGATGAAAGGCAGGAAGCTAGCTAGTGGGAGAAGTTTCCCAGAGGCCACCACCACAGCAGCAGCAACAGCAATAGCAACAGTAGCAACTTAAGGCCACTGTGGATATTTGTCTCTCTTCTCACCCTTTTTAAAAAATAGATTTTAGGTTGCTGAATTTATTACCAAACAATGCCAGCCCTCATCTCTCAACACTGTCAAGCCAATTTGATTCAGTTCAAGTTTTACTCTGAGAGCCTACCTAGTAGGGACCAAAGCTTTGCAAGGCAGTAGGCAGTCTACAGGTTATTGGAGACAATTCTGACCCTGGGGCTTTCCAGGTCTGGTAGAGGAGCCAGGCAGGTACAGAAACAACTGGAACACCCAGGTCATTCTGACTCCTTAAGAATAGTGTGAGCAGTGCCAAGGTGGATCACAGAATCTTTGTGTGAGATTGGGGGCAAGAGGTATGCACTAGAGTCCTGCAGTTCATTCATGGCATCTCAGTAACCTGGCTGGATCTGGATCTTAAAAGGTCTTTCTGTGGTTTTATTTCAAGGTTATGGAGAGTCATGAAAGGATTTTAAACTGAGCAGTGACAAGAAAGAAATGTACATTTATAAAAGAACCCTTGGATTGATGGTGTTGAGAGCAGATGATATGAGAGGGCCAAACAGGGAGACCAGTTGTTCAGGAGAGAGATGATCATAGCTCAGTAGAGGGAGGTGGGAAGAAGCAGCTGTATTTGGGAGATATTCAGGAACCCAAATAGATAGGATTTGGGGACATGATGGATATGGGATATGGAAGAGAGAGGGAAACTAGGTAGGATGCTGGAGGGAGGATGCTTCCATTCTGAGGTCCATATGAAGGAGGGGCTGAGGTTGGGGAGCTTGCTTTGGGACACACTGGGTGAGATCCTAGAAGATCACTTATCAGATGACTTGAGCAATTGGCCTCAGACCTTTGACTTTTGCTGCCCTTCTCTCTGTGGTTTTCGGCAGACAGAAGAGTCCTGGATGGTCATTGACACAGTAAATGCCCTCCATAGATCTGCCCTCTCCTTGTTTGTTTGCCTGCTGCAAACAACTGGCAGTGAGGCTTGTTCAAAAGACTGGGAGGCAGGAGTCTCAATTCTGTCCAGATGGTCTGGTGTCCTTGAGCAAAACACTTGCTTTCTCTGGGCTTCAGTTTTTCCCAAAATATGCACAAATATCTCATAGGACGTTTTTTTGGTGAGGTGTAGGTTAGATTGTAGATATGAAAGCACCTTGTGAATTCTTAAGGAACAACATGCAGTGTAGCATTATTATCATCATTATCATTATCCTGTTCTCTGACCTATCTTGGGCCATTTGTACTTTATGTTTACGGTTCCTCACCTTTATATTTTTATCTGATTTTCCTTTTCTCTGATAACCAGTGGATCATGCAGGCCAGGTACAAATATATCCAGAAGTAAATGGGAAGTTGAGATGATAATGTAGATAAACCATGATTTTTTTAAAGGCTTTTTCTTGAAATATCTCAAGGCAGGGTGAACTGTGAGTCACGTCACATTTAAAAAGTTGTCCAGTACCATTTGAAAAGATTAACAAATAAAGGAGATCAAGCATACATTTTCCACTTCACTTCAAGAACATAGAACCAGAGCCTCTTCATCCATTCATTCCTTCAGCAAATATTTACTGGGCATAATTCAGTGTGCCTTCTTCCAGGCATCTGAGGAACACCGAGGGGCTTGCGCTCCAGTGATTATTAGTGTGAGAAAGGCCCTGGAGATCATCTAGTATCTATTTCAAACCTCTGATTGTACAGAAGGGGAAACCAAGGACTAGTGAGGCTTGGGATTTGTCCAGGATTTGCCGAGGCCCCTTGCAGCTGAGGAAGAGCAGAGAGCAGAACCCCCTGTGCTCCTAGCTGTGAGTCCTGCTATGGTAACTGTGTTGGCTTGGATTTGAAAACACAGAGCTATTTGCCCAATACTTCATGAAGCAAACACTCTGTGCCAGGCCTTAGGCTGGACCTCGTGGAGATGAAGTCATTGCAAGATAAATGGTGCTCAGTCCTTGCTCTAGCATCTGTCAGTTCACCTGGCAATTACAGTCCATGATCTAAGTGCCCCTCTCTAGGGTTCTGCTCTGGTTGTCTCCTTCTACTCCCCATGCAGGACACAGTACACAAGACAAGGTACCCAAGACTCAGATCCCACTAGATGTTTATGGAATGAATGTGTATTGAGGCACAGCTAGTATGGAAGTGGGTGCATGCCTTCTGATGTACCACCGGTCCAGCTGGTCTTAATACTATGGCTCAGGTCCCAGACAACCCAGAGAGAGTGATTCACTAGGGAAAATGCGATTCCCAACAGGGTCAACTGTTTCTGAGTTGTGGACAAATACAGTTCAGGCTTTGCCACTGATGTTTGGATTGTCCTTCAACTGCTGCTCTTCTGAGCTGTCTGAAGCAACAAGAATGAAATTGAAGGAGACCATTAGAGCAGTGAAGCTTTTTAAAAAAATATATGTTTTTATTGATTTGAGAGAGAGAGAGAGAGAGAGAGAGAGAGAGAGAAACATTGATTGGTTGTTGCCTGTATGCACCCCACGAGGGATCAAACCCAAAACCTGGGTATGTGTCCTGACTGGGAATCAAACCAGCAACCAGTGCACTCAACCAACTGAGCCACACCTGCCAGGGTAGAACAGTGAACACTTTGTGAGTGCTAATTTTGTGTCAGGCATTGCTCTAAGTACTTCATATATTCTCCACAAGAATTTATGAAATGGGTACTATTACTAGTCTAATTTCACAAATGAAGAAACTGACACAGAGAGGTGGAGTTTCTTGCCCAGGTCACACAGATTGTAAGTGGCAGAGCTCAGGCTCCAACCTTGGCAGAGTGGCTCCTACTTTTCCCCACACACCCAAACTAAAATACTATTCAGAGCTGTTTGGACTTTGCAGCTCTCTATGCAAGACATAGCCCTAGTATGTGCCATGAATGTGCTATAGGATAGTAAGAAGCTAGGAAAATTCCAGAATAAGCAGAATAGGGAAACTAAGACAGAGAGTTAAACAGCAGTTTGCAGCCACCTAGTAAATCCTATATTCCCTAAACCAAAGATAGTTATGGGTAAATAGTTTGGGGTGGGTAAGAAAGGGTTAAGGAGGAAGAGGGGGACATCCGTAATACTTTCAACAATAAAGATAAACAAAATTTTCCCCAAAAAAAGAGAGTAAATGGTGTGCACTTCCCCTCCCCAACCAGAGGGTAAATAGCTTAAATCACCCTAATCAGGGAGACAGATAACAGAAATCCAATTAGTACCATTAGCCAGCCACACCCAAGGACAGACAAATTAAGAGAATAAATCTCACTTTGGTACATCAGCATAAAGCTGATGAATATTCTATTGATCCTCCCCTAAGACCTCCCCAAAACACCCAGGCTTTAAAATCCCTGAAAAGAAAGGTTGCCGAGCACTCTCCTTCCAGAGAGTATACCCTGCCATTCCCTTCCCCAACCTTTCCCCCACAGGAATGTATCTCCTAAACTCCAAGGGACCTCATGAGGCTTGCAACCAGGGGAGCAATGGGCAGCAGCAGCTGGTCCTGGGCTAACCCCTTGAACCTGTCTCCAAGGCCCCCTTTTCTCTGACTTCCCAGTGAGCCAAAGTGGCCCAGCTAGGCTTTTCTGTTGCTTCTTCTATGCCCTTCCTTGTTCCACTGTCCTAAGTGTGTTTTTGCTTCGGTCAATAAATTCTTTGTTGTTTCTCTACATTTTGTCTCTTGATTGAAATCTTTCCTTCAAGAAGACAAGAACTGAGGTCTCATTGTCTCACTGGTAACAAGTGAACTACAGGACTCTAGTGCTCAGAAGTCAAGGTTGGGAACTCACCCTCCCTCCGGTTCCCCAGTGCTATTCTGAGGCACCAGGCAGCCAAAGGGAAGTGCCCTCGCCCTTCTCTAGGAGTGAGGTAGATCCATCGTGACTCCTCTTCTTGGTTGAATTAAGTCCCTTGCGAAGTTGGCATTTGTCTTCTAATTTTCTCATTACTCCACCCCCATCTGAGAGAGGGCTGATGACTCTTTCTAAAAGGGTGTGCCCTCCACACCTAGCCTTCAATAACACAGGCATGCCTTACTTTCTCAGGCCTTTATTTGTCCAGCTAGTATTTCTCAGTGTCTCTTAGGTGCCAAGCCTGTGCTAGTTGGGCAGAAGCTAGCCTGTGCTAGTTGGGCAGAAGCTCAGTTGAGACAGACATTCAACAAGCAATAACTCAGAGAGTGGCCAAATGAGGGCTGTGAGAAGTGCCCCAAGGGAGACCAGATGGAGAAAGGAAAGTGTGGGTGGGCGACCTCAGGAACTTCTTATTATAGTGCTGAAGTGGGCAGAGGGCCACCTGTCAGTTTTTAAAAATATATATATCTTTTTATTGATTTTTTAGAGATAGAGGAAGGGAAAGGGAGAGAAACATCAATGTGAGAGAGAAATATCAATAAGCTGCCTCCTGCATGCCCCCTACTGAGGATCGAGTCCACAACCCTGGGCGTGTGCCCTGACTAGGAATCAAACCCGGGACCTCTTGGTTCATGGGTCGATGCTCAACCACTGAGCCACACCAGCTGGGCCAGGTATACAATTCTATAATACAACATCTATACATTCCATTATGTGCTCACCACCCATAGTCTAGTCTTCCTCTATCACCATGCATTTGGAACCCCCCTTATCCTCTCTATCTTCCCCCCACTCCCTTCTCCTTTGGTGACCACCATACTGCTGTCTGTGTATATGAGTTTGTTTTATTTGTTCCTCTGTTGTTTTTTTGTTTCATCTCCACATATCAGTGAAATAATATGGTTCCTGTAGTTTTCTGTGTGAATTATTTCTTGAAGGCCTGACAGGGCAAGTCTGTTCCTGGAATGAGATGGGGGAGCAGTGAAGGAGACGCCACTGCAGTGTGTCACCTCCCCTCTGCTCCTTTCTCCCCCAAGCGAGCTCCCAGGACCAAGTGCCTTGGGAGGGGAGAGTCCTTCATTTTATCTCCTTCTTCCCCACAGGCCCTTGCCCAAATGGTGTCATAGGCCCTAGATGGGCTAGTGTTGGTCAAGACTGTGTTCCACAGGCAGCAGGGTGGGGAATAACTCCTAGGAAACTCTTTGGTTGCTGATCTGTTTCCTTTCCTCAGTCAATAGGAAAGCCTCAACCTGTGGGCCTTGTAGCGCTGATTCTGCTTCAGAGGCCTGGGTGTGCCCTCCCCTCTCGGGCATCCTCCAGTGGGTCCTTGCCATTACCCACCAAAAAAAATTCCAAGACAGGCACATGGCGGAGGGTCCCATGGCTTGAGGTACCCTTTGGGCTCTGGGCCACCATGCAGGCGCCCTTAGCCTGACCTGTGGCCATGCTGAGGAGAGAGGCTGAGCAGAGACTGAGCAGAGGTTCCCTGTGAGCCATTAAGAGTAGGACAAGTGTGACACTAAGGGTGAAGAGACCATGCTTTCAGCCCTGGCTCAGCCACTGACTCCCCTGTCAAGAGACGGCTGGGCTGGAGGACCTGAATTTTCTTCCAAAGGGAGGCTTCAGACCTTGAATAGATCACCTGGGGGTGAGTGAGGCAAGGGCCCTAGGAAGGCCAAGAAGCTAGACTCCCTATCTGTGAGAATCTGAATTTACAAAGGCTCCTAGATCCCTTCTGAAAGGGTGTATATGTGCTTCATTGTAGGACCTTCACAGCAATTTCCCTTAACATATTTTAAATGATTCAACAATCTGGCCCCACTCTGCCCCCATATTCACCTGGCTGCAGTTTCATTGATCTTCAAGGAGACTGGCTGATATGGGCCTTAGTGATGCCATCTTTAAGTACTGGGCACCCAAGTGAAGACCTGGGGCAAGGATGGGTGTGGGTGTGGGTGTGGGTATGGATATGTGTGTGTGGAGTGGGTATAGAGAACCAAGACTTCAGGGGTTTTTTTGTTTGTTTTCTTATGTTTTTAAAATATGTTTTTATTTATTTTAGAGAGAGAGGACGGGAGAGGGAGAGGGAGATAGAAACATCAATGAGAGAGAAATAGCGATCAGCTGCCTCCTGCACGTTCCCTATTGGGGATCAAACCCGCAACCTGGGCATGTGCCCCAACTGGGAATCAAACTGTGACTTCTTGGTTCATAGGTTGATGCTCAACCATTGAGCCATGCTGGTCAGGCCAAATACTTCATTTTAGTTGCATGAGGAGAATCCCTTTTATCTTTTGAAGGGTCTTGAACTAGCAAGAACCAAAAACCTCTTTAAATAATATTTGTCACTCTTTGTCCTGTTTCCTATTTCATTTCAATGCTTTCCTAATATCTCCAGGTAGCCAAGCAGTTTAAAGGGTTCTGGTTTGAGGTTCCCCTGTGCGATGGGCTTGGCCTGGGATTGAGCCTCACAGGTAAATGGTGTGATTTAAAGTACTTTCCAGGGAGGACCAGGGCAGAGGTCCATAGCCTCGACCAGTTGAAGATACCCCAAAGCCATTGGGCACTGAGCTTTGCTACAGACAGAGGAGGCAGCCTGCCTTGGGGCCCCTGAGTCCAGAACTTGACCAGGCACTCCTGACTTTCCCTCACTTTTTTCACCTTCCAGACTGGCCTTTAGCCCTTCCCTAGGTGGCCTTTTAGTGGTGATACTCAGACCAGCTTCACTCATACCCTCCCTCACAAGCAGACTGGACAGTGGCTGGGGTGGGTATGATGGGTGAAATCACCTTTGAAGCTGGAAGAGATGAGATGACATGGCAGAAGGTACATCAGGAAATCAGAGCCCAAAGTCACTGCCTTGCCCCTGCCTTGTAGCCCCACCCCTACTTCACTTCATCTCCCCTCTGTTATGTATTAGTAGGCATTCAATATATGTACATGGAATTGAATTATGAGTTTCTCTTGAGGTAGGAACCTGCTAAGCCACAGATTTTGCTTAGATGTGCTGCCACACACACACGGCACTGAGGAGAAAACCAGGCTGTGAGGAGCCTTCTAACAGGTTCATGGGAAAGGGATGGAGGAATCATAGAGATTGGGCCTGAAGAAGACATGGAGACTTGGGGTGACATATGTGTTTGCAGGTGGCAGGAGCAGGGAACTACAGCCACCATTTTCAGGCCTAGGACACGCCCACTCAGTGATGTCATAATCATGTTCTTCGAAGTTCTGATGACGGCAACCGGCAACCGCAGGTTTGAGCTTCAGACTTAGTGCTTCAGCTTGATGGAGGGAGGAGCTTCTTTAGGAGCAGAGATGGAAATCATTCCTTCGAATAAGCGCAAACCATTTGTCCTTCGAAGTATGTACCCATGGGTAGGGCTGTGGCAGTGGGTGGGGAAGAATGGGTCTTAAGGGGGGTTTCTGGACACCACTTACTATATGGTCTCTTCTGGCTGGGAGATACCCTTATTCTCTGGGTCGGCCTTCCCCCCTCTGCCTCTGGGAATGTTGTGTGTGTGCCTGGTGTGAGTGTGAACATATATGCTGCTGTGACCCTCGCCATCCACTCAGGGGCCCACCAAATAGTGCCTGGTGGGCTCTGAAGCTGAAAACTCTGATTCTTCTACTTTGGTGCCTGACAACTGGTAAGTGCAGCTTCCCAGCATGGCCAGGATGCTGGGCAGTGGCTGGGTCCCGCCTAAGACCCCCAATTCGCATCTCTGGCCTAGCTAGGGCACTGTGGCAGAGGGAAGGTACTGGTCAGATCATATGTGGAGACCCTACTCTCCTTTGGGAAGGGCAGAGACAAGGGTGGAGGGAAGAGATCTGGGCAGGTTAGACCTTGGGGACCTGGTTGTCGAAGAAGCTGGAGCTATTGGGCTGGAGAAAAGACCTCTTCTGCCAGGAAATCTGTGAAGGGTGAGAGGTTGGATTGTGTGTAGGGTGGTGACCCCAAGGTTCAGAGACTGCTCAAGATGGAAAAGACAGCCCATAAGGTAGGTGGCAAGCTCTCTGTGAGTGAAGATATATGAGCAGAAGGTAGGTAACCATTAAGGTAGGTAACCATTAAGGCCTTAAGATATTCACATTCCCAAGGGTCTGTAAATTGGGTACATAGTCGGCACCGATCAAAGCAGCACTGATTTTGCCCTCTGGTCTCAGTTGGGTCCCTAATGATGGAAGCCTGGCAGTTCCAGCTTGCCCAGGAGGCTCCGAGGAGTTGGCAAGAACTGGGTGGGGATGGGGAGGCAGTTGCCTTGTGGGGTCAGCTCCCTCAAACACCTCAAACTCAGCCAGTTTCTGGAAATAGCATTTGGAAAACTCACCTTTTCATTTCATTTCTAAATATGGGAATTACAAATAGCTGGCTATCTAGGGGTTCAAAGTGTTTGGGAACGGGAACTTAGAAGTCATGATGTGCCCCTTCCAAATTTCAACCCATAAAATGTGTACCTTTTCCTCACCCTTCCTTCATAAATTCTTTCTTTCAGGAAGCTCAAAGAGGGAAAGGCCTTCCAATATTTTTCAATAGGGTTGACACTAGCATTTGTAGTGGGACATTTCTTTCTTCTGTATGACACTCTGCCCAATGCAGGACATTTAACACTCCTGCAACAACTCCCAGTCATGGGGCATTTTCAAACATGCCTTAGAGGTGACACTGCCTCCCCTACCACACACACACTTTGAAAACCATTGCCGTGACTTGCTCAAGGCCATAATAAGCCAGTGGCAAAGCTGAGGAGGCCAAGTCAAGTCAAATCCCATTTGTATATTCCAAGAACTTTTATTCTTCACCAGGGTGTCAGGAGAGCAGAAGGAATGTGGGCCTGAAGTGAGGCAGGGAAGAAGTGACTCCCTAAGCACAGAACTACTAGTACAATTTCTCACGATTTCTCTGCTTTTGCCAAACTCCCGTTTTCCGCCTCTAGCCCACCTAGCTCGCTCTTTCCGCAACTGCAGGCACAAACAGACTTTCTGGCAATTAGTGCAAAGAGCCTAGTGGAGCAGGATCCACGGGAGCGGAGTCAGGTCCCTTTTATTTGGGGGCGGGGGAGGGAGTGGGGGCAGCGGGATCCCAGTACTGAAACCCCGAGGTCTTGGCAGGGGAACAGCTGCCTTCCACTGTCATCAAGGAGAGAGCTGCGGGCAAGACCCCGGCCGCGGAACCGCGACAGGACTGGGCAGAGGTGGAGGACCCTCGACCTTCGCCGTTCGCCCCCGGAGGTTTTCCGGGGCTGGGGGCTACC
>NW_005370716.1:910672-937412 GCF_000412655.1 Myotis brandtii
AGGCAACGGTGGATTTCAGGGGCACTTTCTTTCATCAGGAAGCTTTTGACAAAATGGAAGGTGAATTATGGGTGTCCAGGTGACCCAGCACTGGCCGAGTCTGGCTGCCCACTGCCGGCCGGAGGCTCCCCTGTGTTCTGTCCTGCCTCCCCCGCACAGCCACTGTGGAGCCCTAAAGCAGCCCCTGGGTCGGTCCCCGCAAAGGGGAGTGCTTTAGTTTTACATGATGACCTTGGGTGTGGGAAAAGGAAAAGATGGCGGGAAGCTCGGGGGTGGGAAAGGGACTATGACACGCCACAGCTGCATTTTTATTTGCAAACTTTCTCCAAAGTATTTCTGGCTGGACATGCATTCCGCTTTATAGATGAGCAAGACTTAGCCCTTTTCATATCCCCTGCCCCTTTAGATAATGACGAAGAGACAGATTTGAACTAATAGTGCAGGGGTATCTGCTCACTTGCTGTATAACCATTCTTGTAAAAGCCATTTTTATAAGTCAAAATGCAGCAAAAATACTGAAATATAAAAATTTCCCTATTTACAGTTCTGCTTTGATCTTGTGTTTAGCAGCACTGACAGTATTTTCGTTTCTAACATGGGAGTAAAACAGATGACCAGCTAGCTTTAAGTCATTGGTTTCAAGCTTCTATCATCAGCCTGTACCACCTACAAATGTATCCTCCCCACTTTGTGGTTGCAGTTTCCAAAACATAGCATTTCTGAATCAGAATGTAGAGCTGAGCCACCCCACTTGGGTCTGTTCCATTTGGAGAACTTGATCGCTCTTGGAGAAGTAACTCGGAAACCTGTGCACTTCATGCTGGTCAAAAGTTAAATGACAAGTGACAGTGAGGCTGATTTCCTCCCTAGTCTGTCTTTGGTTGCCAGTGGCATCAAGCATTTTTTTTGGGGGGGGGCCTCCTAAGAGCAATATCGATTTTAATTTTACCCTGCCTTTGGTATATCTTGTAGTTCTATTCTGTTCATTGGATTTGTTTTTCTTTGTTTCTCTTTCTTTCATCCATCACAGTCAGGATGGCTAAAGGTGATCCCAAGAAGCCAAGGGGCAAGATGTCTGCTTATGCCTTCTTTGTGCAGACATGCAGAGAGGAACATAAGAAGAAAAACCCAGAAGTTCCAGTCAATTTTGCAGAATTTTCTAAGAAGTGTTCTGAGAGGTGGAAGGTATTTTTGCTTTGTATCCTTCCAGCTAGTCTTAGTTGGATTTGATACTTTGGTGTTATTTACCTTTAGAGTAGTCCCAGGTGGCTGTTTTCTTCCTCTTTACTTAGACACATTTTAATTGTTTTTAGGATTTTGTATGTGTGCTTTTATTGTTTAACATTCTACAAGGGGGGGGGGTTAACCCACAGCTTTGTTTTCCTCCCAATAAATTTTGTTTTCTCCCCCCCCCCCCCCCCCCCCACACACACAAAAGACTACAAGGGTTTAAGGCTTTCATCCCCTTTTGCAAGTGGTTATGGCAGCTGCCACTTTAATTATAGGACAACTGAACAGGTACGTGTTCACTGCATTGAAGAATTTATCAGGTCCTGTTCTTTGCAGACAATGTCGGCAAAAGAGAAATCTAAATTTGATGAGATGGCAAAGGCAGATAAAGTACGCTATGATCGGGAAATGAAGGATTATGGACCAGCTAAGGGAGGCAAGAAGAAGAAGGACCCAAATGCCCCCAAAAGGCCACCGTAAGTGACTGTAGGATTCAGGACAACCATGAAAAGCTTTCCTTCTGCTTGAAAGATTTTTTAAAAGATACTTTACCTAAAAAAATGTCAGGAGACCTCTGTAAAATATTCTGTACTTTGAGCCTGAGGTGTTGGTGAGCTGTGTGTGCTTGGTAGTTGCCTGTTGACCTTTCCACTGGGAAGCAGACAGCCTAGTTTGGGGTTTTAGGATCCTTAGGTACATTCTCTACCCCTTGCCCAGTAACTGAGAGACTGAGAAACCACTCTGTATTTCTAAAGCCGCTTAAACATTTTATAGCCTTCAGCTTTGAAACACTGTATATGGTATTGCACATTTCTTCACTCTAGGGAGGAGTGATAGGAAGTATGTCGGTTCAGGAACATGGGAGAGTGACTGAAGCTCACTTTTTGAAGATTCTCATCTATATATAATTTTCTCCCCCAAGGTCTGGATTTTTCCTTTTCTGCTCGGAATTCCGCCCCAAAATTAAATCTACAAACCCTGGAATTTCTATTGGAGATGTGGCAAAGAAGCTGGGCGAGATGTGGAATAACTTAAGTGACAGTGAAAAACAGCCTTACAACAATAAGGCTGCAAAACTGAAGGAGAAGTATGAGAAGGTGAGGTGGGCCAGAGTGTGTACTCTGGCCGGTGAGAAGTCAGCTGCCCTGAATGTGAGGGTTTGTGGGGTGGAAGGCTGCTTTGCTGGGCATGTGAGGGCCCATCTCCACTCAAGATCAGCTATGTGTGCTGATGTTCAGGCTTCTGATCTTTGTATTTTGGAGAACTTTAGGCAGGCTTAAAAATTTGGATAACGGGATGCCACTGGAATAGAATTTGATAGTTCTATAACATGACTTAAAGGCTACTTGATCACCCATTACCTTTTAAATTTGAATGGCTGAGAACCAAATGTGTATCAGGAAACAAATACTTCAAGTAGCAGACCTGTACTGTTTTTGAATTCCAGCTTTCTTATTCTGAGGCAGGGACAGCATGTTTTCACCCTGTGCTAAAATAGCTGCAGGAGAGCTTGTCTTCTCATTTGGAATGTGTCCCTGTTCTTTCTAGGATGTTGCCGACTATAAGTCTAAAGGCAAGTTTGATGGCGCCAAGGGTCCCGCTAAAGTTGCCCGGAAAAAGGTGGAAGAAGAAGATGAAGAGGAGGAGGAGGAAGAGGAGGAGGAGGAAGAAGAGGAGGAGGAGGAGGAGGATGAATAAAAAAACTGTTTATCTGTCTCCTTGTGAATACCTTAGTGTAGGGGAGCGCCGTAATTGACACAGCTCTTATTTGAGAGGTGTCTGTTGCCCTCATTAGGATTAATTACACAATTGGGTCATGATCATATGTAGTCTCTCAAAGTGCTCTAGAAATTGTCAGTGGTTTACATGAAGTGGCCATGGGTGTCCGGAGCACCCAGAAACTGTATCAAAGTTGTACATATTTCCAAACATTTTTAAAATGAAAAGGCTCTCATGTTCTCCTCACTCTGTGCACTTTGCTGTTGGTGTGACAAGGCATTTAAAGATGTTTCTGGCATTTTCTTTTTTTTTTTTTATCTGTAAGGTGGTGTTACCTATTTGGTTATTGGCTAGAAATCCTGAGTTCTCAACTGTACATATCTATAGTTTGTAAAAAGAACAAACAACCAAGACAAGCTCTTGATGCTCTTTGCTTGGTGTTGAGGCTGTGAGGAAGATGCCTTTTGGAGGGGCTGTAGCTCAGGGCGTGCACTGTGAGGCTGGACCTGTGGACACTGCAGTGGGCATCCATTTAGCTTTAGGTAGTCTTGTTTTTGTATATAGTGACATAGCATCCTGCCATTCTTAGCTGTGGAAAAAGGGGGGTCAGCTGGCATGAGAAGTATTTGGATCGTTTTGTTTTTTTTTAGTTGTGTGGTAGTTTTAAACTTTGTTTTAAAACAAACTACAACTCTTCATTGTCAACGAAGTGAAGAGTCACTGCATCAATGAAAGTTCAAGAACCATCTGTACTAAACACAATTTGCAACGTTTTGTTAATTTTTGTATGTTTAGAATGCTGAAATGTTTTTGAAGTTAAATAAAAACAGTATTACATTTTTTAAGCTGTTCTCTATTATAACACTCTAAATTTCTGACTCCTAGCAGTCTTAATGGTAAAACACCCCACTCTACTGTATTTGATGACTAGCCTCCCTGTAAATCTGGTAATTTAGGGCGAGTTGAAGAGAGCTACTTGAAGTTACTGCATGATTTTGTTTGTGTCTGAATGGCGTCAAGATGAAGTCTAAACTATTGAATGTAGGAGCTAAGATAACTTGATAGAGGCAAGGTTTAGCAGCCTTTAGAGGTGCAGGAAGGTGGGTGGTTAGGATTGAGGCTGACTACTACCTATGAAGTTTAAAACTATATATTTTTTTTGCCTCCTGCCTCACCCCTTACATTGTGGGGCCAAATTAATTGCTAACCAGCAAAAATACCTTCCTGAGGGTATGTATGGTGTATCAAACATTCAGGCTTTATTCCCCCGCCCCCCGCCCCCGACATTTGTTCTGCTCAACAATTGAGGTCTTAAGCTGCCACTTCTCTTTTGGTCCCCAGTGACGGGGTGGGGGGTGGGGAGCAGTATCAGTTCCTCCCCACGCTACTTCAAGAAGCCATACACCCCAAGGAAATTTGCTGGAGCTCCTGTTGGCAGGCTGTGTTGGGGCACCTGCAAGGCAGGCTGACGGAATCAGTTGTTTCTAATCACTAAATGCATCAGATGGAAAGTAGAATGACCTAAACATGATGTGAACTCATTCATTGGAAACATGGATTGTTGTTAAATATTCTTGAAGAAGCTTGGTTTGTGATTCAGTGATTATTTCATGTTGGTGGATGGTGTGATATTTGTCCAAGTTGGGGTGAGGGGTGATGGCCACAGTGGCAAAATGGTGATACTAAATATAAGTATTTTGAGGGCCGATGTGTACATACATCTTAACTGTTGGCAGTAATGAGGGGTACTGTGTTATGAGTGAGTGTTGCTAATGCCTAGCATTGACACTCATATGTATGTTTGAGGCCTGGGAAGCACTCGGGAGTGTTTTAATGACATGTTTTCATGCTTACTCAGGAGAAAGCAGATTTTTTTTCTTAAAATTGACTATTTGGAACCTTGCATTTCTGCAGACAGTGTCCTCCCCTCCCTGTCAGGTTCTGGGTGGGTACAAGTTATGGTAATGATCACTGGCCTGATCACTGATCTCTATATTTATAGCCATTCCTTCTCATTTCAGAACTGTTTGTCCTAAATGTGTTTTTCTAGTTCTTCTAGAAAATGACCACTAATTAAAAATCTCTTTGGTCATGAGCTTTGCCTGGAGGTACTTGTTCCAGGATTGCCCCTCCTGCTTCAGCCATGCCCTTGTTACTTTCCTTCAGCCGTCACTTGGCATTGTAGTCTTAAGCTGCTGCTGCCCCAACACAATGTGCCATGCTAAGATTAGAGCTGTGGGCAACCTCGTCACATATGAAAATGCTCAACTTGGCACAAAGGAGAGATTTCTGCTAAGGTGTGCACCTCTATCTGGTTGTAAATAGACATGCCAACTATGGAAGGGGGTGACGTTCTTTTGTGCTCCCACAGTAACTAAACAGAAGTAGGGAAGCTGGTAAGTGATCTCTGATTAAGCAGATATTTAATTCTAAAGAAACTTAAGGCCACTTGATCCACTCGCTGCTTGCAGCAAGACTACTATTCACCCTATCACAAGATTGCTTGTCTTGATGGAATGATGCTCTGTAGCCTCTGAGGTGTGACAAGTGGCATAGTGTCACCACCTAAGGTTTAGGCTTTACTTTATTTCTGGGCCCACAGTAGGTGCTCTTGCAATGCCAACCTGTGTGTGTGTGTGCGTGTGTGTGTGTGTTTTTAATCTAAAGGACAGTACCTGCTTTCTTTAACCACCTCTCTCTTCCAACCCCCTCACCCTGTTCTTGAATGGTGTTTTATCCTTTGGAAAGAATATGGCTGTGATGTAGCAACTATTGTCTATGTCTCCTGTGTGTCTTTCTTGTCACAAATGTATTTGGGGGACATTAGATGCATTTGTTTACTGTAATAAAGTTTCTTAATCAGTCATCCCCAAAAGTAATCAGTGGGCTGTCTGCAATCTGTTTGAGATACTGAATCTTTGTATTTTGGGTTGATTATAATCAAGGTTTTAGAAGTACAAGCTTTGCTGTAACCACAGATCCAGACTAACATTTAATGGAAAGATAACATCAAAAAGGGCAAGTGTTAAGGACTCCAAAGCCCCTAGATCAACCCTTCAGACAGAGGGGTAGAGGGAGGAGTTGGCTCTGGAGCTCTATGCCAGGGCAACTGCAATTTGCAAGATGCCAAAGTGACTGTGTACTTGTAATCAGCCAGCCCTGCCAACCAGGGCTTCCTAAGGCCAAGGATTGGGGCTTAGTTGGCTGACAGAGCCAGCTCAACAAGGAGTTTTGGATGAGAGGGCCCTAGGGTCCTCTTGCTGCTCTTGGGCCCTGGCTTAGTTTCCTGTGGGGCCCAGGGCTACTTGGGAAGGACTTACTGATGGGCCAATTTGGCAACTGCAGACTTCCCTTCCTGCTTCAACCAGAGCAGACCCTCACTGTGTTTTTTTATCTTGAGCATCCTAAGATTTTAATTTTAAAAAGAAGCTGGGGCACCATATTCATAAAGGGGAAAAAACCCACATCATCTCAATGGATATATAAAAAGCATTTGATTAAATCCAGTACCCTTTCTTGATAAAAAAACACTCAGAAAACAGACTAGATGGGAACTTAATCAACCTGATACAGAGCGCTAAGGAAAACCCACAGCTAATACAATGAAAGATGCTTTCCCCCTAAATTCAGGAACAAGACAAGGATGCCTGCTTGTGCCATTTCTATTCATCATTGTACTAGAAGTTCTAGCCAGGGAAATTAGGCAAGAAAAAGTAAAAGCATTCAGCCCTGGCCAGGTAGCTCAGTTGGCTAGAGTGTCATCCAATATGCCAAGGTTGAGGGTTTGATTCCCAGTCAGGGCATATGCAAGAATCAACCAATAAATGCATAAATAAATGGAACAACAAATGATGGAGGACTCAGACTTCTCAGTTTCAAATTTAGTATAAAGCTCTAGTAACCAACACAGTGTGGTACTGGCTTAAAAACAGAACATGTCTAGCCGGCATGGCTCAGTGATTGAGCATAAACCTATGAACCAGGAGGTAACTGTTCGATTCCCCGTCAGGGCACATGTCTGGGTTGCGGGTTTGATCCCCAGTGTGGGGTGTGCAGGAGGCAGCCAATGAATGATTTTCTCTCACCATTGATATTTCTATCTCTCCCTCTCCCTTCCTCTCTGGAATCAATAAAAATATATTTAAAAAATAAAAACAGAACAGACAGACCAATGGAATAAAACTGAGAGTTTAGAAATAAACCCATATATCTATGGCCAATTGATTTTTAATAAGGGTGCCAATATCATTCAAGTGGGGAAAGAATAGTCTTTTAAATAAATGGTATTCACATGTAAAGGAATGAATTTCAACCCCTACCTCACACCACATACAAAAATTTAATTAAAAATGGATTAAAGACCCAAATGTAAGAGCTAAAACTATAAAATTCTTAATAGGAAACATAGGTGAAAACCATTGTGACCTTGGATTTGGCAATGGTTTCTTAGGATTTCAAAAGCGCAAAGCAACTGAAG
The DNA here is from genome assembly GCF_000412655.1 of Myotis brandtii. Lineage (NCBI taxonomy): Eukaryota > Metazoa > Chordata > Mammalia > Chiroptera > Vespertilionidae > Myotis > Myotis brandtii. The sequence continues at coordinate 918,099 of NW_005370716.1, forward strand.
AAAACATTAGATAAATAGAAGAAAACATTAGATAAATCTAATTTAAAAAATATTTTGTGCTTCAAGCAATATCATCAGGAAAGTAAAAAGAAAACCTAATGTGAGAAAATATTTGCAGGAAAGTAAGAAAACCTAATGTGAGAAAATATTTGCAAATCACATCTCATAAGAACTTAGTATTCAAAATATATAAGGAACTATTACAACAACTGGTGGGTACAAGTTATGGTAATGATCACTGGCCTGATCACTGATCTCTATATTTATAGCCATTCCTTCTCATTTCAGAACTGTTTGTCCTAAATGTGTTTTTCTAGTTCTTCTAGAAAATGACCACTAATTAAAAATCTCTTTGGTCATGAGCTTTGCCTGGAGGTACTTGTTCCAGGATTGCCCCTCCTGCTTCAGCCATGCCCTTGTTACTTTCCTTCAGCCGTCACTTGGCATTGTAGTCTTAAGCTGCTGCTGCCCCAACACAATGTGCCATGCTAAGATTAGAGCTGTGGGCAACCTCGTCACATATGAAAATGCTCAACTTGGCACAAAGGAGAGATTTCTGCTAAGGTGTGCACCTCTATCTGGTTGTAAATAGACATGCCAACTATGGAAGGGGGTGACGTTCTTTTGTGCTCCCACAGTAACTAAACAGAAGTAGGGAAGCTGGTAAGTGATCTCTGATTAAGCAGATATTTAATTCTAAAGAAACTTAAGGCCACTTGATCCACTCGCTGCTTGCAGCAAGACTACTATTCACCCTATCACAAGATTGCTTGTCTTGATGGAATGATGCTCTGTAGCCTCTGAGGTGTGACAAGTGGCATAGTGTCACCACCTAAGGTTTAGGCTTTACTTTATTTCTGGGCCCACAGTAGGTGCTCTTGCAATGCCAACCTGTGTGTGTGTGTGCGTGTGTGTGTGTGTTTTTAATCTAAAGGACAGTACCTGCTTTCTTTAACCACCTCTCTCTTCCAACCCCCTCACCCTGTTCTTGAATGGTGTTTTATCCTTTGGAAAGAATATGGCTGTGATGTAGCAACTATTGTCTATGTCTCCTGTGTGTCTTTCTTGTCACAAATGTATTTGGGGGACATTAGATGCATTTGTTTACTGTAATAAAGTTTCTTAATCAGTCATCCCCAAAAGTAATCAGTGGGCTGTCTGCAATCTGTTTGAGATACTGAATCTTTGTATTTTGGGTTGATTATAATCAAGGTTTTAGAAGTACAAGCTTTGCTGTAACCACAGATCCAGACTAACATTTAATGGAAAGATAACATCAAAAAGGGCAAGTGTTAAGGACTCCAAAGCCCCTAGATCAACCCTTCAGACAGAGGGGTAGAGGGAGGAGTTGGCTCTGGAGCTCTATGCCAGGGCAACTGCAATTTGCAAGATGCCAAAGTGACTGTGTACTTGTAATCAGCCAGCCCTGCCAACCAGGGCTTCCTAAGGCCAAGGATTGGGGCTTAGTTGGCTGACAGAGCCAGCTCAACAAGGAGTTTTGGATGAGAGGGCCCTAGGGTCCTCTTGCTGCTCTTGGGCCCTGGCTTAGTTTCCTGTGGGGCCCAGGGCTACTTGGGAAGGACTTACTGATGGGCCAATTTGGCAACTGCAGACTTCCCTTCCTGCTTCAACCAGAGCAGACCCTCACTGTGTTTTTTTATCTTGAGCATCCTAAGATTTTAATTTTAAAAAGAAGCTGGGGCACCATATTCATAAAGGGGAAAAAACCCACATCATCTCAATGGATATATAAAAAGCATTTGATTAAATCCAGTACCCTTTCTTGATAAAAAAACACTCAGAAAACAGACTAGATGGGAACTTAATCAACCTGATACAGAGCGCTAAGGAAAACCCACAGCTAATACAATGAAAGATGCTTTCCCCCTAAATTCAGGAACAAGACAAGGATGCCTGCTTGTGCCATTTCTATTCATCATTGTACTAGAAGTTCTAGCCAGGGAAATTAGGCAAGAAAAAGTAAAAGCATTCAGCCCTGGCCAGGTAGCTCAGTTGGCTAGAGTGTCATCCAATATGCCAAGGTTGAGGGTTTGATTCCCAGTCAGGGCATATGCAAGAATCAACCAATAAATGCATAAATAAATGGAACAACAAATGATGGAGGACTCAGACTTCTCAGTTTCAAATTTAGTATAAAGCTCTAGTAACCAACACAGTGTGGTACTGGCTTAAAAACAGAACATGTCTAGCCGGCATGGCTCAGTGATTGAGCATAAACCTATGAACCAGGAGGTAACTGTTCGATTCCCCGTCAGGGCACATGTCTGGGTTGCGGGTTTGATCCCCAGTGTGGGGTGTGCAGGAGGCAGCCAATGAATGATTTTCTCTCACCATTGATATTTCTATCTCTCCCTCTCCCTTCCTCTCTGGAATCAATAAAAATATATTTAAAAAATAAAAACAGAACAGACAGACCAATGGAATAAAACTGAGAGTTTAGAAATAAACCCATATATCTATGGCCAATTGATTTTTAATAAGGGTGCCAATATCATTCAAGTGGGGAAAGAATAGTCTTTTAAATAAATGGTATTCACATGTAAAGGAATGAATTTCAACCCCTACCTCACACCACATACAAAAATTTAATTAAAAATGGATTAAAGACCCAAATGTAAGAGCTAAAACTATAAAATTCTTAATAGGAAACATAGGTGAAAACCATTGTGACCTTGGATTTGGCAATGGTTTCTTAGGATTTCAAAAGCGCAAAGCAACTGAAGAAAACATTAGATAAATAGAAGAAAACATTAGATAAATCTAATTTAAAAAATATTTTGTGCTTCAAGCAATATCATCAGGAAAGTAAAAAGAAAACCTAATGTGAGAAAATATTTGCAAATCACATCTCATAAGAACTTAGTATTCAAAATATATAAGGAACTATTACAACTCAAAGATAAAAAGTAAAAAAAAAAGTTTAAAATGTGCAAAAGATCTAAATAGACATTTCTCCAAATAAAGTTTAACAAAAAGCACATCAAAAGATTCTCTGCATCATTAGCCATCAGGAAAATACAAATCAAAACCATAATGTGATACCACTTCACTTCCACTAGCATGGCTATCCTATATAATAAAAGCCTAATATGCTAAGTGTCCGGTCGATCAATCAAAGCGTAATATGCTAATGATATGCTAAGGCCGCTCAACTGCTCGCTATGATGTGCACTGACCACCAGGGAGCAGATGCTCTGACCGGTAGGTTAGCTTGCTGCTGGGATCCAGCCAATCGGGACTGAGTGAGACCGGCCGGATATGCCTGGAGCCTTCCCGCGGTCTCTCCCCGACTGGCTAACCTCCCATGTTCCTCCCGGGTCCCCGATCATGCTTGGCACACTGCTACATCCCCCGAGGGGTCCCGAACTGTGAGAGGGATGTCTGACTGCAGGGATAGGGCCTACGCTGGCAGTCGGACATCCCCCAAGGGGTCCTGGACTGCAAGAGGGCACAGGCCGGGCTGAGGGACCCCCCCCCCGCCCGGGCACAAATTTCATGCACCAGGCCTCTAGTAATAACATAAAAAGGAAAAAAAAGCTAGTAGTAGTGGGGATGTGGAGCAACTAGAATCCTTGTACAATGCTGGTGGGAATATAAAATAATGCAGTCTCTGGGGAAAATAGTACAGTCCCTCAAGTTAAACATAGAATATGAACAGAGACTATGATCCAATGATTCCACTCTTTTTTAAAAAAATTTTTCTTTGTTGATTAAGGTATTACATATGTGTCCTTATCGCCCCATTGCCCCCCCCCCCAATGATTCCACTCTTAATATACAACCAAAGAATTGAAAACAGGTATTCAAACAAATACTTGTATTTGAATGTTCCTAGCAGCATTATTCATAAAAGTTAAAAAATGGAAACAACCCAAATGTCCATCAAGTGATGAATGGATAAAATGTTGTCCATCCATTCAATGCAATATTATTGAGCCATGAAAAGGAATGAAGTGTTGATGCATGCTACCACACAGATGAGCCTTGAAAACATGCTAAGGGAAAGAATCCAGTTCAAAAAGGTTACATGGTATGATTCCATTTATATAAAATGTCCTGAGTAGGCAAATCTATAGAGACAAAACGTTGATTAGTGTCTTCCTAGGACTGGCGGTTGGTGGGGGGAAATGGGGAGTGACTGCTAATGGGTATAATGAGATTTCTTTTTGGGAAAATGAAAGTTCTAAAATTAGGTAGTGGTGATGGTCATACAACTCTGTGAATATAGTAAAAAGTGAATACTTCAAATGGGTGAATTTTATGGAATGTGAATTATATTTCAGTAAAGCTTTCAAAAATAAATGGTTGGAAAAGTCCAGTGTAGAGGGAAATGTTGAAGCACAGAAGGAGAATATTCAATTGATGGACCAAGGTCCTCTGGTCAGAGAGAGGGAATGGATCCAGAGCAAACTTGAAGGAATTGACCTTTTATAGAAGGGAAGACACTAGAGTGATCAGTAGTAAGTGATGGCGTGCCCATCTGGCAATTTTATTATCTTGTGCAGTTTATGGGGGTAGCAGAGAGGAAGGGTGGAGTTTAAATCCAGTCTGGCTAGTGTTGTGCAATGAGGTAAGAGAAGTGGATTTTGAGGTGCTGCTGAAAGTTCAGGCAATGCAGTGATAGAAAAGTGTTTTTGCACTTGATAGCATGGGAAGCCTGGTTAGACTTTTTTTTTCTTTTTTAAATTTATCTTTATTGTTGAAAGTATTACAGACGTCCCTCTCCCCCACACACATTGACCCCTTCCACCCTGCACCTGCCCCTTCTAGGCCCTCACCACACTATTGTCTGTGTCCATGGGCTATGCATATATGCATATAAGTTTTCCAGTTAATCATTCCCCACACCCACACCCACCTTCCTCTGGTTGGCCTTCTGACAGCTGGTTCAGGGGAATGGAGACCTGATTCTTGTGTGTGGGGTTTGGGAGAGTAGATCCTGGGGGAAGAGAAATAGGGTAAAGGAGTAGAATCAGAGTGAGTTGTTTGTTTGTTGTTGCTCTTGTTTTTAAGATAAGAGAGGCATGATGAGTTATGATCCATGATGACACTACCTGTGTATCAATAGACTAGGCCTCTCTACTGAACTCCAGATCTGTAGATCCATCTTTTTTTTCTCCTGCTTATACCATATAATTTCCTTTTTTGTAAATTTATTGATTGATTGATGAGAGAGAGGGAGAGAGAGAGAGATGGATTTGTTGTTCACTTATTTATGCATTCATTGGTTGACTCTTATATTTGCCCTGACCTCCATGTCACTGCAGAATAAGCTTTAGGACAAGGCCCAGAAGTGGCATTATATCACTGTTGCCCACATTCCATGGTCCCCAACTTAACTACAAGACATTTGGGGGATGTGCTCATTCTGGGTGCCCAGGGAGAGAATGAAATGGATTTGTGAACACATAGCATTTCCTCTGCCATCCAGGGAGATGGGATGGGGTGGTTACAGGAGTTTATCTGGATGAGAGATGCTGATGGCTTGTATAAGAATGGTGATGATGGGGAAAGAAAAGTGTGGGATTCAAGAGATACTTAGGATTGCTGGGACTTGGTGAGGGGTTGGAGGTGGGGGATGAGGAAGAGGGAGGAATTAAGAATGAGTCTATTTCTCTCATTTCGGGTACTGGAGGGATGGAAGAGTCTTTCAGAAAGATAGACTCCTGAGGAGAAGCATGTTTGAGAGGGAATCATCTCAAGGTGTAGCAGTGTTGAGAAAGGTAACAGGTTCAGGTTCACATTTCCCCAAAAGGGAGTTTGTAACTTGGAATCACAGAACACTTATGTTGTCAGGCTAAGTCTTCCCTCTCAGGACTAGTCTGGAATTTGCATTTTTTGAGGCTTGTTTTTTTCATTGGCTTCCCTCCAGGGAAATCTCCAGCACTGACATCCTGGTAGACTCTGTCTGCTATGGTATGATCTTACCAGAGTGTCAGAGCCAGAAATTACCCAGGAGGGAAACTAAATCCCTTGGGCTGGAAGGAGGTTTCCCCTTTCCACACTTACACTTCCAAATATGTTTCTAAACTGGAAGCATTTGAGAAAAAGCTCAAAGAAACTTCCTATCGTTGGCCTCAGGCCACAGTTGTTTTTTTCAATATACATAGGAAATACAAGATGCACATTTTCCTGGGTTGTGTATTTTATTCCAGGCCTGTAGTAGGTTTTGTTTTTAAAGTCTTTTGGAAGCATGTCAGTGGTGATACTGTGGCAATGTTGATTGCAGCATTTGACAGCTCCCATTGCAAGATGTGTAGAACATATGATGCTTTTGTCCTCTGTCCAAACCCTCAGTCGTGTACATGCAAAAAGGGCTGGTATTTCAGCGATGAAACATTAGCAGACAGCTGAAATATGTCACTTAAAAATATTGGGCTAGCCATGATTTTTTAAATCTTTTTGTACTGGAGCTACTTTTAACTTCTATATCAAGAAATTCTCTTCTGCATATATTTAATTTATCAAATAAAAGCAGCTGATTGAGGAACATAACTCCCAAAGTTTCTACCTGGATTTAGCGATAGCAGAGCATCCTCAGAATAAGAGGCCAGACGGGATTGTAGAAGGAACATCAAATAACTAGCTTCATGCCTAGGATATAGGAAGAGTAAAATATGAATTCCCCTTTCTGGTGCTGCTCACCCCCTCTCCACTCCAGGAATGAGAAGGTCTAGGTTCTAGAGGGGCTAAGTGATTGTCTTAGGTTACACAGATAGTTGGTGGTGGAGCTAAGATTCAAATTGTTGTCTGTTGACTCCAAAGTCTTTACTATTACTCACCCTGCCTTCAGACAATACATACTATGTAACAAGTATCCCACTAGAAACTGAAGATTTGGGAATCATGGCACTATACAGCATGATCCTGGCCCTCGAGTTAGTTGTTCATAGACTGCTACAGTTAAGTGGACAGGTAATTTAAATATATTAACTGTGCTAATAGAAGTCATAAGAAGATACCTAGGGAGAAAGGAAGCAGAACAAGTTATGCATTGCCCAATCAGAGAAGTCTTCCTGGAGGAGGAGATGCTTGAGCTATTTGTTAAAGGTAGAGGAGTAAGCTGAATGAAGCAGCATAGAAAGGAGAAGCAGCATGGTGTATACTGGAAAATTGCAAGCAGTTTTTGTTTTAATTGTTTAAAGTATTACATATGTCTCCTTTTATTCCTGATTGACACCCCCAAGGGCAAGCCCCCACTGCCCCAGTGTCTGTGTCCATTGCTTATGCTAATATGCACGCATACAAGTCCTTTGGTTGATCTCTACCCCGCTCTCCTGCCATTTGTCTCTAGATCTATTTTTGTTCATCAGTTTATGGTGATCATTATATCCCACATATGAGCGAGATCATGTGATATTTATCTTTCTTTGACTGGCTTATTTCACTTAGCATAATGCTCTCCAGTTCAATCCATGCTGTTGCAAATGTTAAAAGTTCCTTCTTTTTTATAGCAGCATAGCATTCCATTGTGTAGATATACCACAGTTTTCTAATTGCAAGCAATTTTTTTAATGGGAGGTATATTAGTTATTTATTGCTGCATAAAAATTATCCCGAACTCCAGTGGCTTAAAATATAACAACATTTATTATCTCACAGCTCTTTGGGTCAGGAATCCGGACCATTTAGCTGGATCCTCTGGTTCAAGATCTCAGCCAGGGTCATTTAATGTCTTGTGTGGAGGAGAATCACTGCCAAGTTCATTCATGTGGTTGTAGATAGTGTTTAGTTTCTGGCTGTCTGTTGGTAGTTCCTGGTCACATGGGCATCTCCATAGAGCAGCTCACAACATGGCAGCTTCATTCATTCAGAGAGAAGAGAGAGTGTGAGTGAGCAAGATGGAAGTCACAGTTTCTTGGGAACCTGTCAGAAGTGAAATCCCATCACCTTTCCCATATGCTACTCATTAGAAACGAGTTACTAGCCCTCACTCAAGGGGAGGGCATTACACAAGTGGGGATCATTGGAAATTCTGAAAATTTCAAGTCTGAAAATTTCAGTTGCATTTCATTTATAAAAAGGTACCATTGTATATCAATCTTTTAAGGTTTTTTTCACATAAAATTAAATCACAAAGATTCATGCATATTGTTTGTGTTGCTTGAGTTCATTATGACTGATGTATTCCATTGTATATGTATACTATAAATTGTTTATTTTCTCCCATGGATGGGCATTTGGGTTACCTCAGGCTGATGAAAAGGGGGGGTGGAGGGAAATGGGGAGTGACTATAATGGGGTTTTCAAGGGAAGGGTAATTAAAATGTTCTAAATTTAATAGTGGTAATAATGTACAACCCTGGATACTAAAAACATCAAACTGTACACTTTAAATGGGTGAATGTATGACATGTGCATTATCCTATATAATAAAGAGGGAATGTGAAAATTGACCATCACTCCGCCACAAAGATGGCTGCGCCCACATCGGAGGTGGGGTTTTTGTAACACAAGATGGCTGCACCCACAGTGGAGGCTGAGTTCCCGTAACGAGCCTTAACAAGCAATCAGCAGGGACCAGAGGCTGCGCCCCACCCCCCCCCCCGGCCCCATGGGGCTTGACGGGGGACCTTAGGCCACACCTCCTGCCCGGCGGGGCTTGACAGGGGATCTCAGGCCGTGTTCCCCACCTGGCGGGGCTTGACGGGGGACATCAAGGAGCTCCCCCTGCCCTGGCCTGGGCTGGGGGACCTCAGGCTGCGCTTCCTGCCCTGGTGCTGGGCCAAGGGACCTGAGGCTGCGCCCCCTGCCCGGTGGGGCTTGACAAGGGTGGGACCGGCTGGGTCTGGATTTGGGTGGGCGGGGAGTTGACTCTGGTCCCATGGTGCACCCCAGACTCTGACAGGAGGAAGATTTTCATATACATTTTACTAATTTTCTTTCATCTCTGACACCTCTATTATAGAGAAAGGGCAAATAGCAATATTAAAGTATTTCCTCTAATTAATCCCCTTTTAATGTGTACGAATTTTGTACACCGGGCCACTATTATTTCAATAAAGCTCTTATACAAACTCTATGGCAATGAGTTTGAAAATGTAGCCCTAACCGGTTTGGCTCAGTGGATAGAGCGTTGGCCTGCGGACTGAAGGGTCCCGGGTTTGATTCCAGTCAAGGGCATGTAACTTGGTTGTGGGCACATCCCCAGTAGGGGGTGTGCAGGAGGCAGCTGATCGATGTTTCTCTCTCATCAATGTTTCTAACTCTCTATCCCTCTCCCTTCCTCTCTGTAAAAAAATCAAAATATATTCAAAAAAAAAAAAAATGTAGAGAAAAAAATTCCTAGCAGAATCTATATATATAAAAGCTTAAGCAACTGCCGACCAGCCGACCAGTAGCTATGATGCTCACTGACCACCAGGGGGCAGATGCTCAACACAGGAGCTGCTGAGCTGCAGTGACTTGGCACCTGGAACCAGAGAGGAGGGAGCCCGATTCCGGGGTGCGTCACATGAGAACCACCCTCTTGTAATCTGGGACCCCTCGGGGGATGTTGGAGAGCCAGTTTCGGCCTGATCCCCGCAGGCCAGGCCTATAGTATAAAATAACAACATTGACCCAAGCAAAACTAGAAAACTTAAAGGCAATGCATTAGCCAATAGGGAAATGCAAGTTAAAACTACAATGAGATATCACTGCACACCCACCAAAATGGCAAATATGAAAAAGACAGACCACACCAAATGTCGGTGAGGATATAGAGCTCGTGGCACTCTCATGTACTGCTGGTGAAAGTATAAATTTGTAGATGCAAATTGAAAAACTGCTTAGAATTATTTAATAAAACTAAATGTTTGCTATATTTGAAAGTTTTTTTTAAGAGATTAGATCCTAATATTTCTCATCAAAAGGAAAACATTTGTTTTATTTTATTTTTTTTTGTATCTGAGATGATGGATGTTAACTAAACTTTTTGTGGTAATCATTTCACAATATATGTAAGTCAAGTTATTTGTTGTACACCTTAAATTTACTAGTAAAAAGTGTGTAAGTCAATTGTACCTCAATAAAACGGGGAAAATAAATAAATATTAATTGGATAAAAAAAACCCCACTAAACATTTGTGTGCCCCACAATGCTGTAATAACACTCCTAGGTGTGTATACAAATAGAAAGAGTCCCATACCCACAAGCCATAAACAAGATGTTCATAATGGCACTGTTTGTAATAGCCCAATACTGGAAACAACACAAACGCTCATCAATAGTAGAAAGTTAAAATCAATTGTGGAATACTGTGTAATAATGAAAAATAATGAAAAATAGGCATATGCAACAACATGGGTGAATCTTGCAGACATAATAATGAATGAAAAAACTCAGACACAAAAATAGTACATATTGAATTATTCCATTTGTATGAAGCTCAAAACAAGCAAAAATAATGGATCTTCCTGGGAGGGGGGTACTGACTGAGAAGAGGAATGAAGGAATCTTTCGGGGGAGGGACTGAAAACACTCTGTGTCTTGATCTTAATGGTGGATATGTGGGTGTATACATATATATAAATGCATCCAGCCCTAACTGGTTTGGATCAGTGGATAGAGCATTGGCCTGAAGGGTTCTGGGTTCTATCCAGTCAAGGGCAGGCTCCTCCCAGGCCTGAGCCTTGGTCAGGGCATATGCAGAAGGCAACCAATCAATGTGTTTCGCTCAAATCAATGTTTCTCTCTGTCTTTCCCTCTCTCTCTAAAAATAAATGGGAAAATATCCTTGGATGAGGATTAACAACAATAACAAAAATAATAATGCTACTACGAATATACATGTACAGATTTTTGTGCAGATACATCTTTTTAGTTCTCTTAGATATATACCTAGAAGTGGAATTGCTGAGTCATGTGGTAATTTTGTGTTTAAATTATTGAGGAACCACCAAAATGTTTTCCACCATGGCTGCACCATTTTACATTCCCATCATCAGTGAATGAGGGTTCTGATTTCTCTGCATCCCTGTCAACACTTGTTATTCTCTGCCTTCTTTATTGATTAAGGTATTACATATGTGTCCTTGTTGTCTGTGTCCATTGGTTAGGCTTATATGCATGCATACAAATCCTTTGGTTGATCTCTCCCCCTTCCCCCTACCCTCTCCTACCTTCCCTCTGAGGTTTGACGGTCTGATCGATGCTTCTCTGTCTCTGGATCTGTTTTTGATCATTATATTCCACAAATAAGTGAGATCATGTGCTATTTATCTTTCTCTGACTGGCTTATTTCGCTTAGCATAATGCTCTCCAGTTCCAACCATGCTGTTGCAAATGGTAAGAATTCCTTTTTTTTTCTGCATCTCTGCCTTCTTAATGGTAGTACTCCTAGTTGGTTGGAAGTGGTATTTCTTTGTGGGTTTGATCTGCATTTCCCTAATGATATTGAACATCTTTTCACATGCTTATTGGCAAGGATTGCTAACTCCATTTTCCCAATGAAGAAATCAAACTTCAGAAAGGTTAAGTGACTCATTTCATGCCATGTAGTCCAAGACTCCTTTTTTTCTTCTAATGCATCTCTGCCATCTCCATGGAAGGCAGCATCCTCCCAGCAGGTAAGCATAAAGGTCAGCGCTGGTTCTTCTTGGGAGCCTGCCCTGGCCCCACCCTGTGCCTTTAGGTTTGCCTGGGTCAGTTTCTGTTGCTGCCACCAAACCCCGGATATCTTATTGGGTCTGCTGGCATCACCTTACAGCATCTGCTCTCTGTTTTATCTAAAGCCTGCTTCAAGACTTTTCTTGGCTTTACCTAAACTGGAACCATGAACATCCTGGCTTAGCAAACAGATAAGAGAATCCCAGAAGGTCAGGGCTGGCAGGGCCCTGTGAGAGCATCAAGTTCAACCCCTTTTCATTCAGAAGGGGAAACAGGTTTCTAGAAGGCAGGGAGCTGTCTAAAGTCTCACAGAACATTAGTGGTGGAGTTGTGGACAGGGCAGAACTCTCCCTGCTGTGTACATGATGGAAAAAAATAGGAGAACAGCCCTAGCTGGTTTGGCTCAGTGGATAGAGTGTTGGACTGCAGAATGGAAGGTCCTACGTTAAATTCCGGTCAAGGGCAGCTGATCAATGATACTCTCTCATCATTGACATTTCTATCTCTCTCTCCTCTCCCTTCCTCTCTGAAATCAATAAAATGTATTTTTTAAAAAAAGAAAAAATAGGAGAACATTCTTTCTTTTACACTCTTCTCAAGGAAGGGAGCATGCCACTGTGCTGTCTTGAGGGGGAAGGGCAAATGCCTGGTGGCTGCTGCTCAGCATAGAATGAAGTCAGAACTCTGGGCAAACAGGGTGCAGCCACTGAAAGCTGGATTTGACTAGCACTAGCAGGCGCCCTGATCTGGTAGAGCAAGGTCTTCTGCCCTGGTGACAGGTTAACCGCAACCACTTGAGAAAGGTAAAGATAAATGGATTTCTCCTTCAAACCCTTTGACCTCTGCAAACCAGGTGCAAAGTATGCTTAGCCCTAGTGGAGTTGCTGAAGGAAGCAGGGAATAATAGGTCTTTTCTTTTTCAGTTTTACAGTCTTCGACCTTCAGCCAGTCCACTTGTTTCCTCAAATCCACAGTCTCACTGTGGACCGTGGGAGTGGAAAACCCAGTGCCTGCTGGGACTCCTCCCCGCTCCCATGCCTGACCCAGTAGTGTTCATGTTCTCCTTAGAGGATTGAGCTGTTGGGGCTAATCTCCAAGCTTCAGGTTCCATTACCATAAAGGTCATTTCTCTTTCTAGAATGTCAATGCTACAGGAAGGCCTGTGGTGCTGAGGAGGTGCCCTGGGCTGGGAGACAATCCTGGATTACACCCTCAGATTCTCCACTAACTCACTATGTCACTACGAGCACACAATTTTCTGAGCCTCTGTTGTCTCATCTATAATATGGAGCTAAAAACAACACTATCATACCTTCCTCACCAGAGCATTGTGAAGATGAAATCAGATCATGTATCTTGACATACTTTTAAAGTCCTGAAGGGACAGATAACCAATTCATAGTCCAAACATAAAAAGAGCTCCTAGCCTAAACCGGTTTGGCTCAGTGGATAGAGTGTCGGCCTGCGGACTGAAAGGTCCCAGGTTCGATTCCGGTCAAGGGCATGTACCTGGGTTGTGGGCACATCCCCAGTGGGAGATGTGCAGGAGGCAGCTGATAGATGTTTCTCTCTCATCGATGTTTCTAACTCTCTATCTCTCTCCCTTCCTCTCTGTAAAAAATCAATAAAATATATTAAAAAAAAATAGAGCTCCTAATAGTGATGGACAAAAGACAAACTCTACAATTAAAATTGGGAAAAGTTAGTAAAATAAAATGGGTAAAAATAAGGAATATGCACAATCATTAAATATATAAAAATTTTCAACCAAATAAAAATGCAAATTAAAACCAAAATATGTTTTAGCTTATTGGGTGACAAAAGTTAAGAAGAATGATAATACTTGGTGTTATCAAATATGTGAGAGAGTAAAATAATGTAGCCTATCTGGAGGGCAATTTAGCAACATGTATACAATTTTTTGAAAAGTGCATATATATTCCTCTTTTGGTGTACTCTAAGAAAGCAACTGAGATACATGCAAAAATTTAAGTGTATACCATCATATTATTCTTTTAAACATTTTTGAATAATTCATATTGATTTTTATTAAAAGCAAACTTCCATAGCGTTTTAAAAATATATAACCAATTCAAAAACATGTTTGTATTTATAGAGGGGATACATGGTGTAGGAAAAAAAAGTTTGTATTAAATTTAAAAAAACAACAACAACCCATACTTTCTAATCTCTCTTCTGACTAGTTACCCAGAAATACTCAAATTACATGTTAAATGTATTTAAGCAGCAGAAATTGATACCCTATTAAAAAGTGCATCCATTTGTACAATGTCCTAATGATGTAAAACCTACAATTATAATGGAAAAATCTAACAGGTTGAACACTACACATCTTTAACCCTAGTATGCCTACCTACTTTTCATATTATGTTTATATTTTTTATGTATGGAATATTTCACAATACATTTTTAAAATAAAATGCATTATAAATGAAAGATTATTGAATAAGGATGGTTATCATGGCCTTGCTTATAATGGTAAAAAAAATTAGAAGAATTTTTTGTGTGGTATTTGGTATAATAATGTCCCCAATAAATTATACCTTCCTGTGTCCATCATCCTTTGCAACATAACATTGTTGCTCCTTCCATCAAGAGGTAGAGTAGATTTTCTCAACACTTTCTTTGACTCTGGGCTAGGCTTATAACTTGTTTTGGCCAATATAATGCATCAGAATGATACTGTGTGACTTCCAAGGCTAGACCTTAAGAAGCCTTGCAGTTTCCATTTCCACCCTCTTGGAATCCTCAGACCACTGTGCTGTCTTCCAGTCCTGGAGCTAAGAGATATGTGCAGTAAAGGGTTAACTCAGAAGATTAGGGTGCTCAAAAGCTACATACTCCAAAGCAAGGGCTGGCCTCCACCTGGCTTCTAGGGAACAATCTCTGAGCCCTTGGAATGCCCTGCCTGAGAATAAGAGTGTTTCTATGTGCTTGAGGCTTTGGACCATGTGTCAGTTTAACTTTTGGGGAGCTAAGGTCAGGGTAACTGAGGTGAGTCATGTGGGTACTGCATGTCTCCTGGCCTGACCTCCAATAAAGATCTTGGACATTAAGGCTTTGTGAGCTTCCCTGGTTGGCAATACTTCATGTGTATTGTCACACATCATTGTGGGGAGAATTAAGCCTGTCCTCTTGAGATTCCACTAGGAGGAGATACCTGGAAGCTTGTGACTGGTTTGTGCTGGACTTTTTTCCCCCATGTGCCTTTTTCTTTTTAAAAAATATATTTTTGTTGATTTCAGATAGGAAGGGAGAGGGAGAGAGAGATAGAAACATCAATGATGAGAGAGAATCATTGATTGGCTGCCTCCTGCATGCCCAAAACTGTGCATATGCCTTGACCAGGAATTGAACTGTGACCTCCTGGTTCATTATTCGACGCTCAACCACTGAGCCATGCTGGCTGGACTTCCATGTACCTTTTTCCTTTGCTGATTTTGATCAGCATCCTTTCACCACAACAAAACATAATCATGAATATAACAGCTTTTCTGAGTCCTGTAAATCTTTCTATTGAGTCATCAAGCCTGAGGGTGATCTCTGGGACCCCTGACACTGAGGCTACATGGAGACGAAGTGAGGAGCCCCAGCCAATAGCCAGCACTATTTAGGAGGTACTTGAGGGAGAACATCTAGGGCCTTTGAGCCCCAGTCAAGCTGTTGGATGCCTGCAGCTTCAGGAGTGAGCACAGGAGAACCCAGCAGAAGGACCACCAGCTTACCTGCAAACTCATGACAAATAACACATCACTGTTATGTTAAAGCACTAAGATTTGGGGTGATTCATTAGTACCTATAGGTAGGTGAAATAGTAAATGATAAAAAATAGGCACATGGTTAAAGAAGTTATTGTATATCTATACATTAAAATACTAAGGTGTTCTTTAAAACACTGATCTAGCCTGGCCAGCGTAGCTCATTGGTTGAGCGTCGACCTATGAACCAGGAGGTCACAGTTTGATTCCCGGTCAGGGGGCATGCAGGAGGCAGCTGATCAATGATTCTCTCATCATTGATGTTTCTATCTTTCTCTCCCTCTCCCTTCCTCTCTGACATCAATAAAAATATATTTTAAAAACAAAACAAAAAAATGCTGATCTAGAGTCTATACATATAGTGGTGGGCAAAAGTAAATTTACAGTTGTTTGTATGAAAAAAGATATGTAGGTTATGATTAATAATAAATAATAATACAGTCCTGACCGGTTTGGCTCAGTGGATAGAGCGTCAGCCTGTGGACTGAAAGGTCCCAGGTTCAATTCAGGCTAAGAGCATGTACCTTGGTTGTGGGCACATCCCCAGTAGGAGGTGTGCAGGAGGCAGCTGACCGATGTTATTCTCTCATCGATGTTTCTAACTCTCTATCCCTCTCCCATCCTCTCTGTGAAAAATCAATAAAATATATTTTAAAAATACAAAAATAAACTCTGTTTTGTGTACTCACAACCATAAACCTACTCTTTCCCACCTCTTTATTAGCATGGAACTTTGTTCACTATATATTTCAAGTAATGAACATCTATATATATAAAAGGCTAATATGCAAAGCGTCCCCTCACTATGACGTGCACTGATCACTAGGGGGCAGCACTGAATGAAGGAAGGCCCCAGCCAGCAGCTAGAAGGCCCCGATCGGCCCTAATTGCTGGCCAGGCCTAGGGACCCTACCTGTGCACGAATTTCATGCACTGGGCCTCTAGTTATAAATAAATATGTATAATATAATCCCATTTTAAAAATATGTGTATTTAAGTGTATAATTAGGATGAGCTGTATTCAGTTGCTAATATTCAACCATTTTGACCTACCAAAACAACAATTTCTTGTGATTAAACTAATATATATTAATAGAATCAAGGCTGGAAGGCCCCACAGCAAAACATTAACTGTGGCTGTATTTGGGTGGTGAGTATGGGCACTATTTTTACATATATTTCTTATTTTAATATTAGGGGGAAACCAAAATGAAACTCTTCTTTTTATAAAATGCTAAAGAAATATGTGAGCAATGATGACTGGATGAGTAAACTGGATGAGAAATATGTGAGCAATGGTAACTGGATGAGTAAACTGAGCTCAGTAAACTGAGGTGGAAGAAGGGCAGAGTTGGGGCCTGGATCCAGGTTCTTCATTAGCCTGAGATTCAGGTTTACTGCCTGTGGCTCAGGTCAAGTTCACACAAGCTCAGGACAAGGCAAAAGGAGGCCAAGAGCAGAGGCTTCTAAATTAGGTGGCTGACTGTGGAACTGGGCTCATGCTAGAGCCCTTGTTAATTATTGCCTTTTGTCCCCAGAGGCACTGTTGGTCTCAGGTAAAGGATCACTGGACAAGATCCAGCCTTCCCCTAGTGTTGCTTGGGCAAGTGTAGGAGGAGCAGTCCAAGTCCATGGCCTCTTACCTATGATGGAGCCCACTATCTAGATGGCTGCCTCTCCTTTCTTAAAAATTTATTTTTTAAATATATTTTTTATTGATTTCAGAGAGGAAGGGAGAGGCAGAGGGAGAGATAGAAACATCAATGATGAGAATCATTGATCAGCTGCCTCCTGCACGCCCCCTACTGGAGATTGAGCCCGCAACCCCAGCATGTGCCCCTGACTGGAATCGAACCAGGAACGATTCAGTCCACAGGCTGACACTCTATCAACTGAGCCAAACCAGTTAGGGCTTCCTCCACCTTTGAACTGGAATATCTTGGGGGCAGGGGATGGGGGGGTCTTAGCTCTATAGGGAGTCTCAGAGATCATCTAGTGCTATCCCTGCAGGATTCAGGACTCCCCCCAGCAGGAACTCTCTTTACCACCCTCCAAAGTCACTACCCTTTGCCTATCCCACTACAGCCTGACGATGATAGGGGGCTCACTACTCTTAGAGGCACCCACCCAATGTGGCAGTGATCAGTAGAAAATCCATTTTTACTGGGAATAGGCTCAACCTTCTCCCTGTTGGAATTCCCCCTCTTCACTTTGGACACATCTGCTTCTCCTTTGTGCGCACAGCCCATGGTAGTTGTTTTCTCTAAGTGGAATATCCTCCTCAAAAAAATTGAAAATCTTTGTTAATGGCATGGTATATTCCAGGCATGAGGCATGGCGTTGTGATGTATATATATGATTTCTCTTAATTTGCCAAACAACCCAGTGAATGAAGTATTAATATCTACATTTTAAAGATAGAGAAACTAAGGCCCAGAGAAGAGGAATGCCTAAAGTACCATATTAGGAAGTGGCAGAGCTGGGGTTTAACCCTGGTCTGTCGGTTCAAGTCCCTATATTATATAGCTAATTCCATTTCATTGATTGCTACTTGGCTTCATTTGACAAGGAATTTGAGACAGCTCAGAATATCTACAATTTGATAAAAGAGAAAATGCAAACATCAGTAGCAAATACAAACAAGGTAAAGAAATCTATAAATATGCATAACATCAGGACTACAATCGACAGTAAGGGTTGTCATAGGCTCTGAACTGCCAGGTTGCAAACATGACAAGGGAAAGCCAATTATTCTTCTAATTCTAATTACCAGTAAAAAGTTGTTTAGAGAAAACCTAGCTGGCAAATAATTCTAAAAGCCATTTATGAGCCCTGGCCAGGTAGTTCAGTTGGTTAGAGCATCACCCCGACACATCAAGGTTGCGGGTTTGATTCCTGGTCGGGGCACTAACAAGAACCAACCAATGAATGCATAAATGAGTGGAACAACAAGTTGATCTCTCTCTCTCTCTCCCTCTCTCTCTCTCTCTCTCTCTGCCTTCTCACTCACTCTCAAATCAATACATAAAACATTTAAATTTTAAAAAAAGGCATTTCTGAAGACTGTTG
The DNA here is from genome assembly GCF_000412655.1 of Myotis brandtii. NCBI lineage: Eukaryota > Metazoa > Chordata > Mammalia > Chiroptera > Vespertilionidae > Myotis > Myotis brandtii. The sequence continues at coordinate 936,558 of NW_005370716.1, forward strand.
ATGATACTGTCAACTCTTAGCACTTGGCACCTTCCAGGTGTCATTAAACCCACCTTTGGGTTCTAATGTCAAGAATGGAGAAGAACTGAGACAACCAAGATGGTGGCATAGGTAAACACCTGAACTTGCTGTCACACACAACCACATTAAAACTACAACTAAAAGAAAAAACGAATATCATCCAGAACCACAGGAAGGCTGGCTGAGTGGAAATTCTACAACTAGAAGGAAAGAGAAAAGCGCATTGAGTCCAGTAGGAAGTGCAGAGGTGTGGAAGTATGGAGGTACAGAGGACCGTGCGAAAGGGGCTGGCAGCTGGGTACGCTGTTGTCTTTTTCAATCAGGAGGGAGATACAAGCTCCTGACTGCTCTGAACTCCAGTTCTGGGTGAGAATCTGGGGACACAGACTCATATGGAGAGAAACTGGACTGTCTGGCATCGGGCAGGAATGTGAGGGCGGCTTTCTTGCAGAGGTGCTTGCAGCGGTCATTGTTCCTGCATGGGGGGCCGTGGGACACAGAGACCCGGGGACCTCTCCAGGGCAGGGAGGGCTGACTGTAAGCCATTGCTGTTTTCTCCACCCTGGTGATTCCCTGAGACCCCACCCCACCCAATTTACAACCCACCCAAGCTGTGAGCAGAGGCTTTTGCATATGAATGGCCTGGCCTTTTCAGCCTAAAAACCTGTCAAACTGCAGCTGGGACAGAGAACCCCAGAGCTTCCAAAAGAAGGCCTAAGGCTCGTCAGCAGCCTGCATTACTTCACAGCTGGGCCTCATATGGGCACCTCCAAACCCCAAACAAAGAGGAGGAATATACAATCTCTCTGTAGCTCCTGCTGGGTGGCCTCAGGC
>NW_005370716.1:937791-938090 GCF_000412655.1 Myotis brandtii
AGCCCACAAAGGGGTGCACCAAGAGTTTCCACCTCAGGTAATTAGGGAGGCTGAGCCACTGGGCCCTATAGGACACCTAGCACACAAAGCTACTCTATCAATACAGGGAAGCAGCCAAAATGTGGAGACAAAAAAACAGGTCAAAAATGAAAGAAATGGAGAAAAGCAAACTACTGTATATAGAGTTCAAAACCACGGTTATAAGGTTATTCAAGAATCTTCTAGAAACCTCTGAAAAATTTAGTGAGACCCTCAAGGATATGAAAAAGGACCAATTAGAAATTAAGCATACACTGACT
>NW_005370716.1:939086-948993 GCF_000412655.1 Myotis brandtii
CTGTAATAATCTGAACAATAAAGATTTATTAAAAAATAAAACAAAATTTTAAAAAGAATGGGGAAGAAGTTTATCTGTACCTGCATCTGTGTATCTAAGATACCTGTACCTACATCTAATAAGTACCATAATCTATGTCTTTATCTCACTTTTATCTGTCTCCACCTGTACCTGTATCTAAATCTCTATCTGTGCCTATATATACAACTCAACCTGTACCTGAATCTGTGTCTTCTGTGCTTGTGTTTGCACCTATATTTTGTCTGTATCTAAGACTTATATATGTCATTCTCTCTACACCCATGTCTGGGTTTCTGCAAATATCTGTGGCTGAATATCTTTACCTGTATCTGTATCTCTGTTTGTACTTGTTTCTGTGTCTCCATCTTTGCCTGTATCTATTTCTCTATCTGTCCAAGTGTCTGTGTTTTTATCTTTACCTGTATTTGTCTTTATCTGTATATGTATTAATATTTGTCACTATACCTCTGGGTCTCAATCTGTGTCACTGTATTGTGTCTCTATCTATACCTATATCTGTGTGTTCATCTGTACTTCTGTCTCTATCTTTAATTGTATTATGTCTCTATCTGCCCCTGTATCTGTGTTTCTATCTGTACTTATATCTTTATTTCCATCAGCATCTGTATCTGGGTTTATCTTTACTTCTATTTGAACTAAATATGTACTTATATCTCTGTCTCTAACTGTATCTGTATCTGTGTTTCTATCTATACAAGTAGAGGTACCTATATCCCTGTTTTCAATCTCTATCTGTATCTGGGTCTATATAAATACTTGTATCTGTGTCTCTAAGTGTATTTTTATCTGGTTCTCATTCATACCGGTATCAGTGTTTCTTTCTGTACTTATACTTGTGTCTCTATATGCAACAGTATCTGTGCCCCTGTCTGTACATATATTTACCTCTACTTTTATCTGTATCTCTATTTGTAATGTAACCTTGTCTCTCTATCTGTTTTTGTGTCGACATGTCTGTAACTATATCTGTGTCTTTATTTGTACTAGTATCTTTTTCCTACAGGTAATTGTATCTCGGTCTCTATCTGTAACAGTAAATGTGCCTCTATTTGTACCATTGTCTGTGTCTCTACCTGCACCTGTATCTGTGTATCTATCTGAATCTGAACCTGTGTCTTTATTTGGATACTAGAGGCCTGGTGCACGAAATTTGTGCATGGACAGGGTCCCTAGGCCTGGCCAGCGATCAGGGCTGATCGCCCCCCCCCCCCACTGGCACCTGCCTTGGCTGGACTGAGGCCTGTGGGCTGGGGGCAGCTCCTGCATTGAGCGTCTTTCCCCTGGTGGTCAGTGCACATCATAGCGACCAGCCATTCTGCTGTTTGGTCAATTTGCGTATAAGGCTTTTATTATATAGGATGTATTTGTGTCTCTAGCTGTACTGTATCTGTGTTTCTATTTGTACTTGTATCTGTTCTGTATATGTACCTACATTTTTGTCTCTATAATTACCTGCATCTGCCTCTCTATATGTACTAGTGACTGTGTCTCTATCAATACTTATATTTGTGTCTATATGTGCACATGTATCTGTGTCTTTAATTGTATCTGCTTCTGTGTCTCTATCTGTGCCTGTATCTGTCTTTATATCAGTACTAGAGGCCCGGTGCATGAAAATTCATGCACTGGAGGGGTGTTCCCTCAGCCTGGCCTGCCCCCTTTCACAGTCCAGGAGCCCTCAGGGGTGGGAGGCGACCCGGTGATCAGGGGAAGGCGATGTCCCCATCCCACCTCTGCTGCTGCCACTGCCACTGCCGGCAGCACAAGCCTCAGCCGGCCCTGGTTACCTGAACTTCGAGTGGCCCTGGGTGGCTGGGCAGCCACCATCTGAGGCTTGCCTGCACCTCAGGCCAGCCCTGGGCGGCTGGGCAGTCACCATCCAAAGCTTGCCTGTGCTTGGGGCTGGCCCTGGGCGGCTGGAGGGTTGAGGGGACTGGGGGACTCCGGAGGCAGGTGTGCAGAGCGGCCAGACCCACCTGGGGGTGGGCCTGGCCATGCCGTGCACTTGCTGCCCCAGTGGGGCTGAGGGGACTGGGCACTGCCATCTTGTGGCTGAAGGTGCTGCCATCTTTTGAAGGCATGATGGTCAATTAGAATATTCCCTCTTTATTAGATAGAATATGTATCTGTGTCTATATAAGTACCTTTCACTATGTCTCTGTATCAGTAGTAGAATCTCTACAAGTATCAGTATGTACCTGTACCTAGTTCTCTACCTGTACCTATATCTTGGTCTCTATCTATTCCTATGTCTGTTACTTTTTAACTATGTTTATCATGTCTTTATCTGGTTTTGCTTTTATGTCTCTATACATATTGGTATCTGTACCAGTAGCTATGTCTCTATATGTACCCCTACCTTTTAATTTATTTATACCTCTATCTGTTTCTATAGCTGTACCTTACTCTGAGTTTCTATAAGAACTTGTATCTGTATTCTATTTGTACTCCTATATGTGACTATTTCTATATAACTGTGTCAGAGTCTCTATCTGTACCTGTATCTCTGTCTCTTTCCATATTTGTGTCTGGGTCTCAATGAAGCTGTACATGAATGTACATGAAGCTGTGTCTTTATCAATACCTGTATTTGTACATGGATCTGTGTCTCTACCTGTATCTGTGCTTCTAGCTTTATCTGTATCGCTATCTGAATCTGTCAGTGTCTGTCTATTACTCTATTTGGTTCTCACTCTACCTGTCTCTAGTTCTCTATGTGTATTTGTATCAGTATCTCTATTCATACATGTGTCTGGTCTCTTTTTGAACCTTTGTGTGTCTATCTGCACGTATACATAGATCTTTATCTGTTTCTATATTTGTGTCTCTATGTGTAACTCTTTCTAGGAGTCTCTTTGTACTTGTATCTGGTTGTGTACCTGTACTTGTTTCTGGGTCTCTATCTTAATCTGTATCGATCTTACATAGTGTTTATTGTTATCTGTGTCTATATTTCTATCTTTACCTGTATCTATGTCTCTCTCTGCATTGTATAGGTATCTCTATATATACGTGAATCTGTGTCTCTATCTGTACCTGCATCTTTGTCTTCATCTCCACTCCTATCTATGTTGTTATCTGTACCTATATCTGCATCTCTATAAGTACCATTGCCTGTGTCTCTATCTGCACCTGGATTTGTGTCTCCATCTGTAACTGTTTCTGCATCTCTGTCTACCTATATCTGTTTCTCTATTTGAACCTATATCTGTAACTCTATAAGTATCTGTATTTTTGTCTGTACCTGAAACCTAGTCTGGTTTTCTGTAAGTTTCTCTGTGTTTGTCTCTATATCTACCTCTTGTGTACTTGTACCTATTTCTCTATCTGTACCTCTATTAGATCTCTATTAGTACCTATATCTGTGCTACTATCTGTATTTGTTTTCTTGTCTCTACCTCTACCTATATCTGCATTTATATGTATACCTATGTCTGTTTCTATATGTGTTCCTGTATATGGGTGTGTATTTATAACTATATCTCTTTGTGTACTTGTATATGTGTCTCTATATGTATTTGTATTTGTTTGTCTATCTATACCTGTACTTGTGTCTCTATCTGTTCCTGTATCTGGATCTGGATCTGTACTTGTATCTGTGTCAAGGGAACTTGGAGATGCTCTAAGACTTCCAGGAAGGGTTATAAAATCTGCTTGTTAGCTCTGTTGCCAGTTTCACTATTGTTTATCATTTTATTAGTTTACTGAGCCTGATGTAAGAAATAGCAACAAACTGGGTGTCTTAAACAAGTAAAATTATTGTCCTAATGTTCTGATGGCTAAAAATCTGAGGTCAATGATTTGGCAGGGGTACTTCCTTCTGAAAGCTGTGATAGAAAATATGATCCATACTTCTCCCCTAGCTTCTGGTGGTTTGCTGGAAATCTTTGGCGTTCTTTTGCTTGTGTAATCATCACTCTGATATCTACCTTTATCTTCACACTAGAGGCCTGGTGCATGAAAATTCATGCACTGGGTTCCTCAGCCCAGGTTGCCCCACAGTCTGGGAGCCCTCAGGGGTGGGAGGAAACCTGGTGATCAAGGGAAGGCAACGCCCCATCACACCTCTGCTGCTGCCACTGCCGGAAGCTCAAGCCTAGGCCCACCCTGGGTGGCTGGACAGCCACCATCTGAGGCTTGCCTGTGCCTCAGGCCGGCCCCGGGTGGCTGGGGGGCTGAGGGAACGGAGGAACTCCAGAGGCAGGCACATGGAGCAGCTGGGCCCACCTGGGGGTGGGCCCGGCCTTGCCACCCCAGCAGGGCTGAGGGGACTGGGCGCCACCATCTTGTGGCTGTGGGCACCGCCATCTTTGAGGGCGGGGCAGTCAATTAGCATATTCCCTCCTTATTGGCTGTGGGCGCCACCATCTTTGCGATGGCATGAGGGTCAATTAGCATATTACCTCATTATTAGATAGGATGGTGTTCTTCCTATGTGGGTACCTCTGTGTCCAAATTTCCCCTTGTTATAAGGATGTCAGTCACATTAAAATAGAGCTCACCTTAATGATCTCATCTTAACTAATGGCATCTGCATTGACCCTATTTCCCAATAAGGTCACATTTTAGAGTCTGGTGGTTAAGACTTCATATGAATTTGGGGGGACACAATTCAACACATAACAATTATCTTACTTATTCCTTCATTTCACTGCAGAGTTCATACCTTCCCAAGCTCCTCACTTCATCCTTCAGATTGGCTCTTTTCTAGGCTCTTATTTGGGCCTGGAACAGTGAGTTGAGAAGGCCACTGCCATTATTTAGAGAAGGTAGCTCCAGGGCAATCCAGAGGACAGGCCTGTGGGGCAAGGATCTGGAGAAAGATCAGATCTCTGCACAGAAGTGTTCAATCATGGGGAAGTGATGTGTCCTCATATCTTGAAGTGGAACTTGGGAGGAGAGTCAAACAGGTTGGGTTAGGTGATGCCACAAAAGCAAATGACCCCAAAATCTCAGTGCTTAACTCAACAAATATTTATTTCTTACTTATGCAATATGTCAATTGCAGGTCAGTTAGAATGTTCTGCTCCATATCATCCTCACTCAGAGTCCAGGCTTTGGGAAGCTCTATTCTCATGATTCCACTATCCTTAAGGCAGGAAAAGGAAATTGTAGCCTATTGTATACTGGCTTATAATGTGTTTGCTCAGAAATGAGATACCACACTTATGCTCATATGCCATTGGCCAGAGATGATCATATGGTCATACCAAGTCTTAAGGGATCCGGAAAATTCAATTATACTATATACCTGGGAAAAGAACTGGAAATATTTGGAAAACAGCAGGCCTTAAGAAGCTTGGGAGAGGGCTCTGCTTCTTTCTCTCCCCTGTGTCTCTTTGTGAGGGTAACCATATATCCTGGCTGGCCAAGGCAACTTGTACAAACTGTTCCATCTTAAATATCAATGGCGAAAATTTTCAGTCTTGAAAAAGTCCCTGTTTGGATACAGATTCTGTGGCCCCCATCCTCTTTGGTGTCAAGAGATAAAAACAGTCTGTGTGCAGGGAAGTCAATGCTATTAGGAAGGGAGACACCTGGTGGACCAGATGCTAAAGTGACATGTTATTCTCTTTCTTTACTTTTTAATTACCATTCAGCCCTCAAGTGAGTCTTCTTTAGAAACCTAATATGGTCTCAGTTGTGTCCTGGGTGAGGAAAAGGACATGTGTTCAGGGAACTGAAGGAGAACATTGTTGTTCAAAGGCCAGCATGGTAGTGGCAATGGTGATAAGCAAGGGGCTTCCATGGGAAGACAAGTTATTCAGGTGAGTGTTAGGGGCCTGTGTTGCCTTCTCCTACACCCAATTCTTCTAGTGATGACCATGGTGGTTCTGGAGTTTTATATTTGAGGAAGATGGTGCTTTCTCAAAGATACCTCCACAGGTCACACCCATTCCTTTCATTTGAAACTGAAATTGACTTCTAGTTCAAAATGGCCATTCCTAGAAAGTCAGACAAACAAAACTGAAAATGATCTCCAGGTCACAGTAGAACTCAATAAAATATACAGAAGCATCATCTTGGAATCTATCAAAGGACAGTCTTTATCTAAGAAGGGCAGAAAGCCTTTGGAGTATTTATTGATCTTTTCAGTAATATCCATTCCTCATTGATGGCAAGTTCTGTGGCCATGATGCCAACACAAGTGTGACATGTGTGAGGTTCACCAAAGATGGCACTATGTAGAAATAACTATATATGTCTGTTTGTGGGAATGTGATGGCTCAGTTGAGTGATGCAAAATGCTGAAACTCTCTCTTGGCCAGATAGAAGTGCAGTATGTGCGACTCTATTTGGTGTGTGCACACACATACTCACATAATTGCACACAGAGATGAGACTGTTTTCAGGTAACTTTGTGGCAAACAGACATTTTTCCTGCATGTAGAAACTATTCAGAGGCACTTAGTGCAGGGATTTTTAGCCCCATTTTTCAGAAAAGGAAACTGAGGCTCAAAGATGTTAAGTTTGTTGTCTAAAGTCATACAGCTAGTATGTATAGAGCAGGCAGGCTGATCTCCCCCACCCACCTAGGGTGGGGATTAAAGCCCAGAGCTTGTGCTTGAGCAACACTATTGTTGGTAGTGTAGATATAAATGTACCTGCTTGGTGATCAACTGTGTGAGGGTCTAAATCTCAGGCTGTGGTGAATAAGGGTGTTTACATTGAAAAAGGCCCCCAAAGCCTCGCTGGTTTGGCTTAGTGAATAGAGCATTGGCCCTCAGAGTGAAAAGAGTCCTGAGTTCGATTCTGGCCAAGGGCATGTACCTTGTTTGCTGTCTGGATCCTCAGTCTCTCTCACATTGATGTTTCTCTCTCGGTGTCTCTCCCCCTCCCTACCACTCTCTCTAAAAATCAATGGAAAAATATCCTCGGGTGAGGATTAACAAAACAAAACAACAACAACAACAAAACTAAACAAACCGAAAATGGCCCCCAGATAATTCGGAGACCTTCCTCCTCCCAACAGGGAGATAATGACAATATACAAGATAAAGAAGTGTATTCCCTAGTCCAGCGGTTCTCAACCTGTGGGTCGCGACCCCTGAAAATACATCCTGCATATCAGATATTGACATTACGATTCATAACAGTAGCAAAATTACAGTTATGAAGTAGCAACAAAAATAATTTTATGGTTGGGGGTCACCACAACATGAGGAACTGTATTAAAGGGTCACGGCATTAGGAAGGTTGAGAACCACTGCGCCTAGACCCTTCCTTAGAATGCAGTAAATGCTATAGAAAAAAAAATAATGAAAAAGGCCAGCAGGTGCAGATGGTGGAGGTGGTACTGTAATTTTGGACTGAGGGGATGTGCTGTGTAGCTGAGGGAAGTGTGTTCCAGGCAGAGGGGGAACAGCATGTGCAAAGGCCAGAAGCAAAAGGTGCTTGGTATGTCTGAGGAAGAGCAAGGAGGCCCATGGTTCTGGAATGGCATGAGTGAGGGTAGAGTTGGAGCAATTCCCTCCATTGCACCTGAAATATTCCTCTTGCAGTGCTCTCATACCTTAACATTATTGTTAGCATTATTAGTTGGGTTTCCTGGGGACCAGAGTCAAAGATGAATTATACTGTGCACTCAGCATAAACACTTTGGCAAAAGATTGTGTAGCTTTTTTACAAGGATAGCAGCAAATAATTGGGAATAATAATATGATCTATTATAGTATCTTATTGATGTAAATATATATCATATTCTATACTGTATAATCATAAAATTCAGCTCATAAGTACCCCAACACATTAATAAAAATTGAACAAAAATTTGGCCACAAAGAAATGTCAATACATTCTAAAAATGTAAAGATATAATTTTTCTTTCAGCAATAGCAGACTAGGTTGTTTCAGTTCAATTCTCCAGCTGAGAACAACTAGAAAAGCTAGGAAAAAAAATTAAGATAATCTGTCTCATGGATACCAAGGCAAGGAGAAAGTATAGGGCCAAGATCTAGAAGAGAAGAGAAACCCAGAGAGCAGAGCCTGGCATTTTGCTCTTTTTCTCTAGAGTACCAAATCTTGAAAGCCACAGCTGAGATGATGAGGATCCACTAAAGAGGAGTCCTGGTAATTTTCTCCTATCCCCAAGGTTTGGGATTGGTATCCTGAAAGGCTACATCCTAAGAGTAAGAGTTAACCAGAACTAGATTAACCCTAAAAAGGGTTAAATATCTGGTACAATTCACCAGTTAGAGCATTTGGGCCTCGTGCTTTGTGCATTGGAAATTTTAGAATTATTGAATTAATCATGTTAATAGATATAGGCCTCTTTTTTAAAATATATATATTTTATTGATTTTTTACAGAGAGGGAAGGAGAAGGATAGAGAGTCAGAAACATTGATGAGAGAGAAACATCGATCAGCTGCCTCCTGCACACCCCCCACTGGGGATATGCCCGCAACCAAGGTACATGCCCTTGACCGGAATCGAACCTGGGACCCTTCAGTCCGCAGGCCAACGCTCTATCCACTGAGCCAAACAGGTTAGGGTGATATAGGCTTCTTGATATTTTTTATTTCTCCATGTGTGAGTTTGATAGTTTGTATCTTTCAAGGAATTGATCCATTTCATCTAAGTTATCACATTTGTGGGCATAAAGTTGTTCACAGTATTCCTTCATTATCTTATAGTCCACAGGATCAGCAGTGATGGCTTTTTTAAAAAATTTGTAATATTAGTATTTGTGTCTTCTCTCTTTCTTTGTTAGCCTAGCTAAAATTTTATCAATTTTGTTAATCTTTTCAGAGAATTTGCTTTTGATTTCATTGATTTTCTCTATTGTTTTCCTGTTTCAATTTCATTGATTTCTGCTCCAATTCCTTAAAAACTTGTAACTTTTTTGGAGGTTAATTCTCACTAGAAGATATTTTTCCATTGATTTTTAAAGAGAGTGGGAAGGAGGGGAGAGAGAGAGAGAAAGAGAGAGAGAGAGAGAGAAAGAGAGAGAGAGAAAGAGAGAGAGAGAAAGAGAGAGAGCCCATTTTTTAATTGGGTTCTGGTGGTGCGTTGTGCATAATACTTTGTATCCTGCATTTTCTCCTGAGCATGTCTCTCTGTCCTTCCTGCCTTCCTGAGTAACATTTTATAATATTTCATTGAGCAGCTGGATAAGCAACCACTCCCTGGTTGGGAGGCATGTTGGCTGATGCCAGCTTTTCTCTTTTATGGCTACGTACTTTTAAAATATATATACATATTGATTTCAGATAGGAAGGGAGAGGGAGAGAGAGATAGAAACATCAATGGTGAGAGAGAATCATTGATCAGCCCCCTCCTGCATGCTCCCTACTGGGGATTGAGTCCACAACCCGGACATGTGCTCTGACTGGGAATCAAACCATGACCTCTGGTCCATAGGTTGATGTTCAATCACTGAGCTATGCCAGCCAGCTATTTTTATTTATTTCTAATTAAATTCAATTATGGTATGTGAAGGTTCTTTATATGAATTCTACTTTTTTAAAATTGTAAGATGTATTTTATGGACCACAATGTGGTGTATCTTGGTGAATGTTCCATGTGAGCTTGATAAGGATGTGTTTGTTTGATGGTCACTTAGGCTTTTATATATATACTAGAGGCCCAGTACGCAAAATTCGTGCACTGGGGGGGGGGTGTCTCTCAGCTCAGCCTGCACCTTCTCCAATATGGAACCCCTCGAGGGCAGTTGGACATGTCTCTCACAACCCAGGACTGCTGGCTCCCAACTGCACGCCTGCCTGCCTGATTGCCACTAACCACTTCTGCCTGCCAGCCTGATCACCCCCTAACCACTCTCCTGCCAGCCTGATCGATGCCTAACTGCTCCCCTGCCTACCCGGTCGCCCCCAACTGCCCTCCCCTGTAGGCCTGGTCCCCCC
>NW_005370716.1:949098-958971 GCF_000412655.1 Myotis brandtii
CACATGGGGGTGGCCATCTTGTGTGTTGGAGTGATGGTCAATTTGCATATTACCTCTTTATTATATAGGATACTAGATGCCTGGTGGACAAAATTTGTGCACTCAGGTGGGGGTCCCTCAGCCTGGCTTGCGCCCTCTTGCAGTCCAGGAGCCCTTGTGGGATGTCCAACTGATGGCTTCAGATATCCTTAGCGATGCTGCAGAGGTGGGAGAGGCTCCTGCCACTGCCACCGCACTCGCCAGCTGTGAGCCTGGCTTCTGGCTGAGTGGTGCTCCCACTGTGGAAGTGCACTGACCACCAGGGGGCAGCTCCTGCATTGAGCATCTGCCCCCTGGTGGTCAGTGCACATCATAGCGACCAGTTGTTCTGCCGTTGGGCCAAAACCAACTCTCGGACATCCCCTGCTGGGTTCCAGATTGCGAGAGGATGCAGGCCAGGCTGAGGTACCCCATGGTGCACGATTGGGGCTGGGGAGGGACATGGGAGGTTGGCCAGCCAGGGAGGGACCACAGGAATGCTCCAGGGCATGTCCGGCCCGTCTTGCTCAGTACCGATTGGCCAGACCCCAGCAGCAAGCTAACCTACCAGTTGAAGCATCTGCCCCCTGGTGGTCACATCATAGCAACTGGTCAACCAGTCAGCTAACTGTCCCCTGGTGGTCAGTGCACATCATAGAGAGCAGTTGTGTGGCCTTAGCATATCATTAGCATACCAGAGGCCCAGTGCACAAAATTTGTGCACAGGGGGTGTCCCTCAGCCTGACCTGCACCCTCTTCAATCTGGGAGCCCTCAGGGGATGTCCTACTGATGGCTTAGTCCCGCTCCCCGTGGTTCTCTGCTCTCTGCGGGGCCTGGCTGCTCCACACCACGGCAATGGCTAACCAGGCCCTGCTGGGTGCTGCCTGTGGGCCGTGCTTGCCTGCTCCCAGGTCGCCCTGGCGACGGCCAAGCAGGCCTTGCTGGGTGCTTCCTGTGGGCCATGCCTGCCTGCTCCTGGGTTGCCCTGGAGACAGCAAAGCAGGCCCTGCTGCGTGCTGCCTGCAGCCCACTTTCCTGTTCGCTGGTCGCCTTGGCTACAGCAAAGCAGGCCCTGTTGTCTGCTGTCAGGCTGTGTGACCAGACCCGCCTGGGGGAGGGTTGGCTGCGCCGCCCACCCTGGAGTTGCCGGTCTGGCCCTGCCTCCCTCTCCGGCCCTTGAAGCAGTATCTGGGGCTGCTGACCAGGTCCTCCCCCAACGCAGGCCTGCCTCCCCGCCCCCAACACTGCATGCACAACCTCCTCCTGTCCAGTAGACCCATTACAGCATCCTGGTTAATTAGCATATTTCTCTAATATATATATATATATAAATATTACACTTTGATTGGTTGAATAGATACTAGAGGTCTGGTGCGTGAATTCGTGCATGGGTGGGGTCCCTTGAGGTGGCCTGCAGGGATCAGGCTGAAACCCACAGTCCAATGCCGTCTGCAGCTCATACCTGCCGCTCCTGCTCATCCCAGCCCCACTGTGCCAGCCGTGGGCTTGTACCCAATCAGTCCCAATCTGGAGAGGCTCATGCTGCCACAGCAGTGCTTGCCAGCCATGAAGCCTGCATCTGGCAACCTCCCGAGGGGAGTGGCTTGTGGGACCAGGCCGAAACCAGCTCTCCAATATCCCCCGAGGGTTCCCAGATTGTGATAGGGTGCAGGCCAGGCCCAGGGACCCCATTGGTGCACGATTGGGGCCAGAAAGGGACAGTGGGAGGGCTCCAGGGCATGTCCGGCCCATCTCGCTCAGTCCTGATTGGCCAGACCCCAGCAGCAGGCTAACCTACCAGTCAGAGCATCTGCCCCCTGGTAGTCAGTGCACATCATAGCGACTGGTCGACTGGTTGTTTGTCTGCTACCAGTCAGATCTGCCCCCTGGTAGTCAGTGCACATCATAGCGACTGGTCGACTGGTTGTTTGTCTGCCCTTTGGTGGTCAGTGCACATCATAACGACTGGTTGACCAGTCTACTGTCTGCCCCCTGTTGGTCAGTGCACGTCATAGTGAGCGGTTGAATGGCCTTAGCATATCATTAGCATATTACACTTTGATTGGTTGAACAGTCGACTGGTCACCAGATGACCAGACCCTTAGCATATTAGGCTTTTATTATATAGGATTAGATCATCACATCCTATATAATAAAGAGGTAATATCCAAATTGACCCTCACACCCTTGCATCATCAAAAGATGGCCACCCCCAGGTTGTCACAAGATGGATGCCCCCATGTAGTCACAAGATGGCCATCCCCATGTTGTGTCACAAAATGGTTGCCTCCATGTTGTCACAAGATGGCTGCCCTCATGTTGTCACAAGATGACCAGCAGGGGTGGGCAGTTGGGGGCGACCAGGCCTGCAGGGGAGGGCAGTTGGCGGTGACCAGGCAGACAGTGGAGGGCAGTTGGGGGTGACCAGGCCAGCGGGGGAGGGCAGTTGGGGGCCATTGGGCTGGCAGTGGAGGGCAATTGGGGGTGACCAGGCCAGCAGGGAAGGGCAGTTGGGGGTGATCGGGCCTGCAGGGTGGGGCAGTTGGGGGTGATCGGGCCTGCAGGGTAGGGCAGTTGGGGGCAATCGGGCCGGCAGGAGAGCAGTTAGGCATTGATCAGGCTGGCAGGAGAGTGGTTAGGGGGTGATCAGGCTGGCAGGCAGAAGCAATTAGGGGCAATCAGGCAGGCAGGCAGGAGAGTGGTTAGGAGCCAGCAGTCCTGGATTGTGAGAGGGATGTCCGACTGCTGGTTTAGGACATCCCCCAAGGGGTCCCTGATTGGAGAGGGTGCAAGCTGGGATGAGGGACACTCCCTCGCCCCCCTTCCCCCCAGTGCATGAATTTCATGCACCTAGCCTCTAGTACTAAAGTAAAGGGTAAATAAATGGCTTTTTGCCACCCCAACCATATTGCTGCCATTCCTCTCATCAGGTAAAAAGGGCTCTTGACAACCCTCCACAAATGTCTTTGCAGTAACTGCCCAGAGCAGATTCATTGCTGTCCCACTGCCAATTTGGGGCTGTTAGGAAGCAGGAGAACCACAAGCCAAACTGGACATGTCTGAGAACAGTCATTTTCAAACAGATCTCTCATCACTGTAATCTTCAGACACTTAAGGAACCCTAACCTTTCCCCACCCAATATTACCATCCTATTATTGCTATGAACATTCTCATCCTAGCACTTTCCAACTATTGTCCCTCCCCACCAAGTTCTTTCAAAGGGCTCTCTAGAACTCCTATTCCTCTGCAAGCAAATGCCACTACCTTCTTAATCTATTCCTGTAATGCTTTCTTTATCACCTTGTAGCCATAACTGGAAATGCCTCCCTTCATTAGGGTGCAACCTCCTCCGTCGCATTCCATCTTAGGGAGAGGGGGGCAGATTCTTCTGACTCCTTGTTGATGGGTCTAAATTACAGCATGATTCTTCTACTGTCAAAACTGACCCTTCTATAAGCCTCAAACTATTAAGCTGAACATTTTGTCTTAAAAACAAAGGGGTTTTAAATTATGCAATCTATATATATAAAAGCCCAGTGACCATTAACAGCGGAATGACCAGAACAACCAGAACAACCAGTTGCTATGATGAGCTGCCCCCTGGTGGTCAGTGTGCTCCTACAGTGGAAACGCCGTTCAGCCAGAAGCCGGGCTCATGACTGGCGAGTGCAGTGGCAGTGGCCGGAACCTCTTCCACCTCTGCAGCAGCGCTAAGGAGTGGTGAGCCAAGCGGTAAGGAGTGAGCAGGAGAGCGGTTAGGAGCAAGGGGTCCTGGATTGCGAGAGGGAGCAGGCTGGGCTGAGGGACCCCCTCCCCCACACAAATTTCATGCATCGGGCCTCTAGTAAATACATAATAAATCTTCCCTTTAAAAATGTCATCCTTTACAGATAAAGTCAGTCCCCTGAATTCAGTCCCATCCCCAGCTGCTCTTTGGTGAATCCTAATTATCTGGTTGGTGCATTGCTCTTCTGACCTCTTCCTCTACAATAACCCATTAAAAATGTAGAGTTTAGGTGTGTGTGTTAAAAAAAAAAAAACCCACTACAAATGGCATCTTACTATAAACATTGTTTTGTAACTTGTTTTTCTCACCTATCTGTCCTGGCAATCTTTCTACTTTGTTCTTTTAAGTTTTTGCATTGTAGCTCTTTTTGGAAATACCACAACGTTTCTTTAATAATTCCTCCAACATGAACATTTATGTTGTTTT
This sequence comes from Myotis brandtii, assembly GCF_000412655.1. NCBI lineage: Eukaryota > Metazoa > Chordata > Mammalia > Chiroptera > Vespertilionidae > Myotis > Myotis brandtii. The sequence continues at coordinate 953,332 of NW_005370716.1, forward strand.
CATTTTCCCCTATTATAAAAAAATGCAGTGATAAGCATTAGCTTTCTATGTGTTGGCTTGCACACAAGGACAAATGTTTCTTTATTCTTAATATTTTTAAAAGCATAATGACTATCTTTAATAAAAGTCTAATATGCTAAGTGTCCGACCACTCGACCAGTTGCTATAATGCCCACTGACGACCAGGGGGCAGACATTCCAACTGGTAGGTTAGCTTGCTACTGGGGTCCAGCCGATGAGGACTGGGTGAGACAGGCCGGACAGACCCTGGATCCCTCCCGAGGTCCCTCCCCACTGGTTGGCACCCATCAGCCCTGATGGGGACTGGGTGAGAAGGCCTTTATCGGCCCCGATAGTTGGCCAGGCTGAGGGACCCCACCCGTGCACAAATTCATGCACCAGGCATCTCATGGTTTTTATAAAGTCGGTAATGCATCTTATAAAATTGAAGCAATTTAAGAATTGCAGTAAAGAAACAAAAAGATCACCAACAATTTTCATCATCCAGAAAAGAAAAGAAAACTACAGTTAACATCTGGTGGACAGCATTCCAATCATCTCTTTACACACATGTCCAGTAGAAGACAGCAAGCTAACTAGAAATTTTATAATACTAGGATCATACCAGTCATGTTATTTTTAACAATAGTGTGAAATTTGGTTGTATTTGAATTTAAATGATAAAAAAGGAATAGTATGAAAATAAAGGAAATGCTGAACATCATATGAATTAACTCCCTGATGGGCTGGACTGTGATAGCTTTACCCCCAGACATCACATTCAGAGGGTTTCTGGATTATTTGATGATTTCTAAGGACAGATTGATGATCAAACTATAATAAAAGGCTTTTCAACGTGGATTACAGAGGTGAGTGTTGTGAATTCTCTTATGTGAATGAAACCATGCTGTAAAGCTAAAGACTTTCCCACAGACATTGTATTTATAGAATTTCTTTCCAATGTGCACTATATGACGCTTATTAAGACTTGAGATCTGGTTGAATGGTTTCCCAGAGCCCTTATATTCACAGAAGATTTTTTTCTGAAGTGAACCTCCTGATGTTTCCTCAGATGTGTACTCTGGCTGAAGGCTTTCCTATACTCATTACATTCATACGTTATCACCAGTGTGAACGCTATGATGTTTAAAAGGTGTGAACACCACACTAAGGCATCCCCATGTTCACTAATCATATTTCTCTTCAGAATGAATTCTTGGATGTTTTATGGGGCTGATCTCTGTCTAAAATCCTTCCCACATTCATTGTATCCATAGATTTCCTCACTCCTGGGAAATTTGATTTTTTCTATTCCATTTAAATGGATTCTGGCTGAAGGCTTTTCCATATCCATTTATATGTTAGGCTTCTTTCCTGCAATAAGGTTTGAACACATATGGAAAGCTTTATCACATTAGCTGCACTGATAGGTTTTTCACTATCCTAAAATCACTGAGGCTTTTGAGAAATGAACTTTGGCTGAGGGATTTTCCACATTAATTACATATAAGGATCTTCTCTCTAGTATTATCTGATGTTAAATAATATCTGGGCTTCCTCTGAAGGTTTCCCCACATTTATTACTTATACATAGACTTTTAGCTTTGTGAATTCCCTGATGGCTCATTAGATCCACATTCTATGGGAAACTTTGGTTACATATGTTATGCTGCTGAGGCCTCTCTTCTATAGAAACTCCTTAGTGTATATAACAGGGTTTAGGTTCAGACTGAAGAGTCACTCAAATTCATTATATTTCAAGTCTTTCTCTCAGGGATCCCTCAACCTCTTGTTGATATGTTATTACAGAATACTTCAAGTTCAAGTGCTTGGGAAATATTATTGATACTAGTGGCCTGGTGCATGAAATTTGTGCATGGGGGAGGGGTTTCCCTCAGCCCAGCCTGCCCCCTCTCCAATTGGGAACCCCTTGGATCCCAGATATTGGGCCTAAACTGGCAATTGGACATCCCTCTCGCAATCTGGGACTGCTGGCTCCTAACCGCTCACCTGCCTGACTGCCTGATCGCCCCTAACTGCTCTCCCCTGCTGGCCTGATCTCACCCCTAACTTCTCTCCCCTGCCAGCCTGATTGCCCCTAACTGCCTCTGCCTGCCTGATCGCCCCTAATGACCCTACCCTGCCGGCCTGATCTTGACCCCCAACTGCCCTCTCCTGCCAGCCTGGTCACCCCCAACTGCCCTCTCCTGCTGGCCTGATCACCCCTAATGGCCTCTGCCTTGGCCCCCACCACCATGGCTTTGTCCGGAAGGAAGTTGGATGTCCGGAAGATGGCCAGTCGATCTGGTCTAATTAGCATATTACCCTTTTAGTAGTATAGATAGATTATATAGGATAGGATTGCTTAAATGGGGGGGGGGGCTTTTTCAGCAGGAGGATATGCTCTTGGCAGACAAAAATACATAATCCCTATATCTGGACTGATAGCCAGCCATATGCACTATACTGCCAAACTGGTCATTAAAAAATTGAGCTGCTTTCTTACACCTTACACCAAGCAGCTGTTGCCCTTAAAACCCTTCCTCAACCCCCACCTTAGGTTCTTCCTTCGTAGTTCACCCAGATTAGGTTCTGATTGTCTGGTTTCTATGCCAGTCAGCGTCAAAAGCTCCACCTCCTAGGCAGCCATTGGCTCCTCATAGTTCACCCAGATTTGGTTCTGATTGGTTGGTTTCTATGCCAGTCAGTGTCAAAAGTTCCACCTCCTAGGCAGCCATTTTGTGAGGGAGTGGGGGTTTATTTGCATATTACCTCTTTATTATATAGGATAGTTTCTTTTTAAAAAATATGTTTTTATTGATTTCAGAGAGGAAGGGAGAGGGAGATAAAGATAGAAACATCAATTATGAGAGAGAATCATTCATTGAACTTCTGCCTCCTGCATGCCCCCTACTGGGGACTGAGCCCACAACTGGCCCATGTGCTCTGATGGAGAATCGAACCCAGGACCCTTCAGTTTGATTCTCTATCCACTGAGCCAAACCAGCTAGAGCCAAAGACTGCTCTTTCTGCAGTCCTCCTCATTTCAATATATGGTAACTCCATTCTACTACCTGTGACTCCTCTACTTCTCTCATGCCCCATAGCCCATCTGTTAGTGATTGTTCTGGGTGTTTATTTTCAAAATATATATAAATATGTCCTAAATATACCTGCACTGCTGGCTCTGTTGGTCCAAGCCAAAGTATTCCATCAGCTCACACTTGGACAAGTGCCTCCTTCTAAATGATTTTCTTGCTTCTACTCTTGCCTTTCTCCAACCCATTTCCCACACAGCAGCCAGAATAATCCTTTTTACACATAAATGAGATAGTCACTTCCCCACTTACTAGTAATACTCTCCAAAGACTTCCTAGCCACCCAATTCATCTTGCCTTCTTCAGAGAAGCCAAGTGTATTTCTGTCTTTTGTACAGACATTATATCGTTTCTTTCTTTCTTTCTTTCTTTCTTTCTTTCTTTCTTTCTTTCTTTCTTTCTTTCTTTCTTTCTTCTTTCTTTCTTTCTTTCTTTCTTCCTTTCTTCCTTCCTTCCTTCCTTCCTTCCTTCCTTCCTTCCTTCCTTCCTTCCTTCCTTCCTTCCTTTCTTTCTTTCTTTCTTTCTTTCTTTCTTTCTTTCTTTCTTTTTTCTTTCCTCTCTCCTCTCTATCCCTCTCCTTCTCTTTCTCCTTCTCTCCCCCACTAGAATGTGAGTTCTACAAGACAAGAGACTTGGTTTGTCCTTTTTGCTGCTGCTGTATCCTCAAAGCCCAGAAAAGTGCCTTTCACATAGTAGATGCTTAATAAATATTTTCTGACGGAATGAATGAGCAAATGTAAGAGTGATGTAACATTAAAAAAATCATTGTTATAATCACATCAGCCTCTATTCCAAAGGTGACTTAGCAGATGATAATTTTAATAGATGCCAAAGAGTTATTTTATAAAATTGAATAAATACTTCTAGCAAAAGATTTGGTAAACTTGCTGCCTTTAAAACTCAATTTCAAATAAATAGCCTAAATCATAACTAATATTAAACTCAGGACAGAGAAGGAAGTTCTTTCTCCTGAGAGTAAGTAATACCAACTTATTTTTTCATCTTCTACTTTTTACTAGGACTTACTAAGAATTAGATATGGTGATAAATTTCTTACACATACCATGTAACTAATCCTCATGCCAATACTATGAGGACTGTGCTATCCTCTGTTTATAGTGAATGAAATGTTATCTAAGCAAAGTTAACCCCTGCCCCAGTGTTACTCAGCAAATACAGGAGGCAAACAGGATGCAAAACCAGGGCTGACAGAGGGTGAGGATCTGGCTTGATTGCACCGTAGGATGATAACAAGCATCAGAATAATGAACTTTATATGGCCCTCAGACATGAAAAATAGTTCTTCCTCACTAATAAACAGAAGTGCAAACTAAAGTAATAATGGCTATCAAACACATAGTAATTTTTTAAAGTGTAGAAGAACCAGTATTGGTGAGGGTACAAGATAGTAGGTGCTGTCTTTTAGCACAGGGGAGTGTAAGTGGTTCAGTCTGTCTGGAAAGCAATTGCAGTGCATTGCTTAAAGCCGTAGGACTATTCATTTGCTTTGATCCAGCAATTCTGCTTCCAGTAATTTATCCTTAGGGAATAATTCAAGATGTCGGCAAAGACTGAGTTGAAAGGATATTCCATTTAGAGTAATCTTACAAAATAGCTTGTATAGCATGAATTACATTTTTTGAGATGTGTGTGTATATATTTATCTATAACTATATCATCTATATTTATATTTATATCCGTATCTATCAAGCAAGAAGAAATATATCAAAGTAATGAGTGATTTTCTTAGGATAATTAGATTACATGTGATTTTAAAATTTGCTTCTGGACACTTTGCTCTGCTCTATTTTCTGAAGGTTTATAATGATCACATATTATACTTACAATTGCAGACCACAATAAAACAACTTTCATTTTGGAAATAAGGTGGGTACTTTTTACTCTTGTACTTGCATTTGAGGTAGGAGGACATGGTTTGTTCATTCAACAATTAGGCCCTGTGCCAGGGAAGGGAATACAGTAGTGCATAACAGGCTCCTAGCCCCTACTCTCATGGAACTGACATTGTAGCATGGTGAGATATTAAACAAACACACAAATATATAAGAACTATATCTGCAGGCACTATGTGCTATCAAGAATAATTAAGATGGAGCAAAGTATAAAGGGTGCTGTTTTGTTTTATTTTATTTTTAAATTTATTTTTATTTTTTAAAAATGTTTTTATTGATTTCAGAGAGAGGAAAAGAGAGGGAGAGAGAAATAGAAGCATCAATGATGAGAGAGAATCATTGATTGGCTGCATCCTGAATGCCCCACACTGGGGAGCGAGCCCACAACCTGGGCAAATACCCTGCCTGGGAATCAAACTGTGACCTCCTGGTTCACAGGTCGATGATCAAGCCCTGAGCCACCCTGGGCAGTCTCATTCCCCCCTTTAAAACCAGAGTAGTTTGAAAGTATCTCAATGTGTATTAATTGAACACATGTGAGGTTGAGTAGGAATCTACACTAATAAAAGACAAACATGCAAATTGACCGTACCTTCGCTATGCCTTAAGCCATGCCCACCAGCCAATCA
>NW_005370716.1:967695-982077 GCF_000412655.1 Myotis brandtii
CTGCTCCCCGCTGGCAAGTGGACATCCCCCAAGGGCTCCTGGGCTACCAAGAGGGATGTTGATTGCCAGCTTAGGCCCAATCCCCCGGGGAGCGGGCCTAAGCCAGCAGGTGGTCATCCCCCGAGGGGTCCCAGACTGTGAGAGGGCACAGGCCCGGCTGAGGGACCCCCCTGCGAGTGTACAAATTTTTGTGCACTGGACCTCTAGTCCTATATAATAAAAGGGTAATATGCAAATTGTCCCCTCGACTGGGAGTTCAACTGGAGTTTGATCAGAGAGAGGGGTTTGCCCACCAACTGTCCAGGGCTCCTCCCCTTGGCTGACCCTGCCCTATTGGCCTGCATCAGGGAGGGCCTGCTGGACCCCACCCATACATGAATTCGTGCACCGGGCCTGTAGTATGTAATATCAGTTTATAATTCAGCGAAATACCACTATCCCCCATGGTCATTTTGACTCATTATAAAGTTGTAAATTGACTTTATTTTTATGTGAATAAAATATTTTATTTAATATCTGTAATGGACCATTGCTTAAAGGCATAAGCATAAGGAAATCCTGATATTCAAAGATAAGTTAATGAGAAGGATAAAAGTGATAATATTTTGCAAATTTACCTCAGGATGATTTTCACAAGATATGTAAATTATATTAATCTCATCAATGTTTCTATAAAAAACACCAAGAAGTTTCTATTACTTCAAAAAACAATGTTAAGAAGAGAAAATATACTGGCAATTCTAGCCAATTTTGCTTTTCACTTACTTGGAATAAAAACTAGTGAATTATTTTTGGAGAAAAGTCCTTACAATGAGCAGCCTTTAAAGTCACTTTTTAGTTAATCATTACATGATTTTAAAAGTTAAAATAAAAGAATCCTAACATTAAGTCACAAAACTAGTTTTTGCATCTATAGTATTTGATCCTGTAACATGCAATTGAATTTAATCTACCTAGTATTAATATACAAGCTAATCATGATCAATGTCATTTAAATGATATTTGTTGACAAACCATGCTTTGTGCTTCATAACTGGTATAAATTAAAATTAAGAGTACATGCCATTTTTAAATGGGAAAAGTATAAATTTGTCTATTATGAATATTATTAGTAATATTGTTATGAAAGGAGGTTATGAGACAAAAAAGATTGATACATGCCAACCTGGATGCTTTTCCACCTCAAGTTCCCCATCCCACAGAGCAGTGCAGAAGAAATAATGCCAAGGAAATAGTGTTGCCTAAGGCAATACCTATCCTTGGAAGGGTACATGTGTGGACATGATGTATAAACATGAGTGTGTCAGTGCATCTGTGGGTATGAATGTGAATGTATGTGTTTGTGAGTAATTTTTGTACGTGTGTATGAGTCTGAGTGTATTTGTGAGTGTGTGAGTATATATGTGTAAGTGACCATGTGTCAATGTGTGTAAATGCATGTATGTGTGATTGTGTGAATGATTGCATGTAAGTTCCTGTGTGTTTGTGGATGTGAGCATTGTGTGAATGTGTGTGTGTGTGCGCGCGCGCGTGTGTGTATGTGTGTGTGTGTGTGTGTGAAATAGCCCACACTCTGAGGAAGAGAATTTGGGATTATATGACTGTGGAACAAGAAAATTCTAAAACATACCAATCTGTTAAGTGAAATAGATTCCTGGTATCCTGAGTGAGATCAAAGTCATCTTTTTCTCTGTTCATTTGGTGGTTATAGTAGAATGAGACTACATCTGACTTTGGTAGAAGTAGATCTGTGTTTGTTGAAGGGGGACTGATGAGCAGTAGTCCACAAAGTGTAGCAAACCATCAACCCAGGTTCAGCCAACTGAGTGTGCTCAGGGAGGAAGGCAGCTGTGGGTGGCCGCAGTGTAAACCCACACAACACTAGCTCAGTGGACATCTCCTAAGCTCCTAGGCTGCCCCCTTCTCCTTTCCTCCATCCCCCACTCCCCCAGAACACACACACCAAAGTGCACTCAAGCCTCTGTCTTTAATAAGCTCAGAAGACAGTAAATCATGGTAATGAGAAAAACAAGGAGCACATCTGCTCCTGATGAAGCATTGCACACGGGCTGATCAATTGTCCTTTGTACGTTACTCAAGATGAAGTTGTCCGGCCAGAGTGCAGTTTCCCATATATAATTGATAATGTGTCAGATTTGTTGCAAGTCCCTCTGGTGGGACCATCATGTTACCAGTTCAGGACATCCTAAGAAATTTGGGTTTCCAAAATGCTTTTCATGTTCTTTTTAAACCTCAGAGCCCATTTTCACAGAAAAACAATTTTAGCAAGGATGATAAATTTCCAGGAGCATCTGGCTTAAAGACATGTTTTTGATCCCTAAATTGATTTTGGAGTAGTCTCTCATCAACATTAAACCCCCCTGGGACATTCTAACCTGGCTGAGTGTTGTGTGCCCCTGGAACCTGGGAGTCAACCTTGGACCTGGGAGTCAACCTTGGAATGCGGTCCATTCTCATTCAAGAACTACCAAATATCATGGAAAGATTAACAACCTTGTTGCCCAAACAATGGAGTTCTGCCCCAGCTCCTCCTGAGCCCACCTTGCCTACTTCCCCATGCCTGTGATTCCTGCTTCCCCATGTAATCTTTGTCCTACCCTATATAAGTAGCTGGCTTATGGGGGGGGGCTGCAGATCAGATTTTTGTGGATGACCAGCTGCTCTCTCATACTACTGGCAGTATTGGAATAAATGCTCATATGATTTAACAAACAAACAAACAAACAAACCCTGGGAATTTGCATTTATTTGTGACAAGGATGGGAGGCAGCTTGTGATTAAAAATATTCATGGGCCTGGCTGTGAGCCCCTGGGAGTGTGCTGCTCTCAACCAGCTCTGGTATACTCATGCCACATCCAGAGCCACAAGGTAAGGGCGTTATAAGTATGCATCCCCTTTGGGCTTCTAAGCCTTAGAATCTAAGGACTGTTCCTATCACTATCACTACCACTACATATTCATTCATTCACTTATTGGTTCATTCATTCAACACTGGTTTAGACACTTGGGATACATTGGTGAAACAAATGGACAAAGATCCCTGCTCCCACCACCCCAAGGTTTACAGGATAGCAAGTAGAGACAGACATGCAGTAGGCATCATAGAGGAGGAAATAATATAGTATGCTAGCAAGTGGTGTGGGAAATAGAAGAGCAGGATGAGGAGGGGTCATGCGTATTAAATAGAGTGGTCAGGAAAAGCCTTGATGAGAAAGTGACATTTGAGTACATTTGAAGGATGAAGTTGATGTCAGGGAAAGAGCATTCCAGCAGAGGGGACAACTAGAGCAAAGGCCCCAAGGCAGGGATGTGCCTTACATATATGCACAACAGTAAAAAGGCTTGTGCAGTTGATTTAGAGAGCAAGGGGAAGGGCATGAGGAGAGAAGGTGAGAGTGATGGTCAGAGACAGAAGACAAAGAGGGCCTTGTAGACCATGCGAAGGACTTGGGCTCTCACTCTGTGTGAGATGGGGGCTGTTGCAGGATTTTGAGCAGAGGAAGGATGGGACCTATCTGGCTTGTGTTTTGATAGAATCACTCTGGCTGCTGTGCTGGAAATAAACTGTAAGGCAGTAAGGGTGGAAATAGACTAACAGTCATTCAGGTGAGAGGTGATGGTGGCTTGTTTCATTTTCTGGGTTGAACTGATGAAGTGAGGAACCTGCGTCTAGAATAATGGCAGGAACTTAGCAAGTTAGGTTTTAAAAGCTGGAAGTGGACAATTTTGAAGGGAGAGAGAGAGGAAGAGGGAGAGGGAGAGGGAGAAGAGATAGATATGGATCTAGTTTTGGGGTTTTTTCTAAGACTCTAGGGGAGGCTACTGCTTGGGGATTGAGAGGATCAATATGAGGAACCCTCCAGGGGTCTGAAGGAATCTGGGTCCAAGGACCTGGATACCTGGGGGTTAGGGATCAGATTCCAGGACTGACAGGCAAGTAGGAAGGCTGACTACTCTTTAACTGATTAGCTGCCTCAGTTTCCCCTTCAGCACCTGCTTGCTACTGATGACACTCTGGAAGACTTTAGGACACAGAGAAAGAATGGACAAGTCATTTTCATCTCTCTCAAGAAATAAATCCACTGGCTTTCTTGGTGTGCCCTGAGCAGAAATTCTCCCCTCCCCTCCCCTCCCAGTCTTTTGGCTGTGCCATGGAGGAGATTAGGAAAGGGATCTGTAGGTACACCTAGGCAGAAACTTCTTTTTTTTAATATATTTTTATTGATTTCAGAGAGGAAGGGAGAGGGAGAGAGAGATAGAAACACCAGTGATGAGAGTGAATCATTGATCGGCTGCCTCCTACATGCCCCCTACTGGGAACTGATCCCGAAACCCAGGCATGTGCCCTGACATCCTGGTTCATGGATCCGTGCTCAACCACTGAGCCTCACCCACCAGGTCCCAGGAGCTTTCTTGAAGGGGGAAAGAAGCAGTGTTTGGGACCTTGGTGTGGGAGTGTCAGTATGCCACCAAGGAAAGGGCTAGATGGGGACCTTGGCAATGGGGACCTTGAGTCAACTGTACAGTCCCGGGGATAGCCAGAATTTTGCAAAGGGCATTGGACCTATCGGTATTCAGGAGGACAGGTTTCTGGTCCTGAGTGCACCACCATGGAGCTTGAGCAAGGCTCTGTTCCTTCTGAATGCCATCCCTGAAGAAGAGGGTGGGCCTAGGTGACCTCCAAGACCTTCCAATTTGATCACGAACACCAGGGACTGTGTCTTAGCCAGAGGACAGCTTTTCCGTGCACGGAGCCAGCTCCGCAGAGGACGAAATGCGCCAATGCAGGAGAGTGCGCTCTGAGTCAGGACTTGAATAATTCACGCAGTTGCTGGCTCTGAATACCAATGCGGAGGCTGCCCAGACAGTCTGGGCGGCATTGTCCTCATTACCACCGCCACCCTATGGTCAGCCTGTGCAATGCAAGCTGCGTTTTGGATTATTTGATTCTTTCTGGAAGGGTTTGGGGTGGGGAGCCTGGTAGTGAAGAGAGCGAGTGTGCCTCCGCAGTCAAACCTCCGGCTCATCCCCACAGTCCCGTCCTGACCATTTCTTGAGGATTTTTCTATACGCAGTCACAGATGACTTTCCCTTTCTGAGTCTCAACTTTGGGATTGTACAACGGAGGCAATAGCACTCACCTCACAGGGTTGTTGTGACTATCGCCCTTAAACTTGAGAAAGCCGGGTCCCTGCCCTGGGCCCTGTGTCTCAGGGGTCTCAAGCTTTGCAGTGTCTTCCTCCAAGGAAGTCCCCCACCAGTTCCCGAGAACCTCTAGCTCACACCGCGACCTGAATGGATCCCAGGTTTCCCTCCTTGGAGTCTCTTGGATTCTCCACTTTATCCCCACCCACAAACACACACCCATAGGGTCGGTCAAATCTCCTGAGAAGTTCTAGAACTCCTGCATTTGAGAGTCATCCTGGGGTTCCAGGAGGCCTGTCTGGAAAACAGAATGCTCCCATTGGCCAGCGAGGTATTTCTGTCCCATGAGGGAGAAAGTTTGACCTGACCACTGGTGCTGACATGCTGATTTTAGTGACTCAAATTGTTTGGATAGATAGGAGCCCAGTACACCCTAGGGGTGCCCCGTGGCAAACAAGTATACTAAGGACTACTGCCTCTGCTGTTATTAACGAGGAAACATTCATTTCCTCCTTCCACCAACCTCAAGTGGCTCTTCTGTACCAGGCACATTGCTGGGTAGCAGCCTGGTACAGAAGAGCCACTCAAGGTAGACACAAAGGGTTTCTCATTTTCTGGGACCTCTTGCTTCCTCTGATCTATCACTTCTCTTCAATTTCCGAAAGGCTCTCTTCTGCAGGCTTCTGGGACACCACCTGTTCCCAACTTTCCTATGACCTCTCTGTCCACTCCAAGTCTGCTGTGCAAAATTTTTAGTCTGTCTCTCTGGGCTCTGTTTTGGGCTCCTGGCCCTTTCTACCTTAATTTACCCATTTGTTCAATAAAATTATGATTTTGCATACCTCATAAAGCTGTTGAGGAAATTAGAGTTAATATAGCATTCTGTAAAGAACAGCATTCCCTTAGGGCAGTGCCTGACAAGTAATACATCCTAAAGTGTTTTGTTTTGTTTTTAATTTCACTTGGCCCTCATCAAAATTTTGAGGGGGGGGGATTAGAGATTATTACCCCCAAATGAAGAATGTGATATCCAGAGAGGTTAAATAGCTTGCCAAGATACATGGTTAGATAGGAACAGACCTGGGACGAGTCCCCAGTCTCCTGACTTGCTGGTCAACACATTTTCTACCACAGCTCACTTCATTAAGGGAATCTGAGAAGTGGTGAGTGAACAGGTCAGATGATAAGCAGTATTTCATTTGCCAAGAAATTCTCCTTCTCATCAAATCATATATTTGCAGAGCCCTCAGTTATAGCCCTAGATAGTTCACCATTAGCCCCTTTAAGCTGAGGTCCATGTTTTCATTATTTCTGATTTCAGGCCTCACTTCTGGTTGGTCGTGAAAGCTAGCTAGCGGAAGAGTTAATTTGCCCTTAGCCTGACCCAGTACATCTCACCTAGTTCCTGAAGAGCATAATATTCAGACAAACTAGTGATCTGATTAGTTTGGGCACCTTCTGCTCTGCTTAGCCTCCTGTAGTGTTAATAGTGGGGGAGGAGGATTAAATTAGCAATGATGCTGAGATGATGGAGCTGCTGAAATGTGTTTACAAATGGATTTTTAATACAAAAAATAAGGGTAGTTGGCACTGGCAATCCTATCTAATAAAAAGGGAATATGCTAATTGACTGTCCCACCCTCAAAGATGGCAGCGCCCCAGCCAATAAGGAGGGAATATGCTAATTGACTGCCACACCCTCAAAGATGAGAGTGCCCATAGCCACAAGAGAGCCAGCAAGAGAGGGCAGTTGGGGGTGACCAGGTCTGCAGGGGAGGGCAGTTAGGGGCGACCAGGCTGGCAGGGGCGGGAAGTTGGGGGCAATCGGACCAGCAGGGGAGCAGTTAGGCGTTGATCAGGCTGACAGGGGAGTGGTTAGGGGGTGATCAAGCTGGCAGGCAGAAGCAGTTAGGGGCAATCAGGCAAGCAGGCAGGCGAGCAGTTGGGAGCCAGCAGTCCCGGATTGTGAGAGGGATGTCTGACTGCTGGTTTACGCCTGATCCCTCAAGGGGTCCCAGATTGGAGAGAGTGCAGGCTGGGCTGAGGGAGACCCCCCCCCCCCCACACACACACACAGTACATGAATTTCGTGCACAGGGCCTCTAGTAATGATATAATGAAGGCCCTTGTAGCTAGTGTTGCTGATAAGAGGGTAATACTAGTAAGTTGAAGAATGAGAAACTCCTCAACCAATAGACTCTGAGAGTATCTGGAGGTATTTATATAACTAGTAACTATGGGTTTTTCTTCTCCGTTGGTTGCAGTGAACAAAGTGTGGAGCAGACAAGCAGAAAGCAGAAATTTCCCCAATATCAGGAGGGGCAAGGCAGAATGAGATCCTTCTAGTGCAGCGGTTCTCAACCTGTGTGTTGCGACCCCTTTGGCGGTTGAACGACCCTTTCACAGGGGTCGCCTAAGACCATCCTGCATATCAGATATTTACATTATGATTCATAACAGTAGCAACATTACAGTTATGAAGTAGCAACGAAAATAGTTTTATGGTTGGGTCACAATATGAGGAACTGTTTTTAAAGGGCCAGAAGGTTGAGAACCACTATTCTAGTGGGTGAGAGCAGGTTGAGGACATTTAGCAAACAATGGTGGTGCAGACCTTAAAGGAAGGGGCCTGGCTCACAAGGCTGGTTAGTGCAGGCTAAGAGGAAGAGCAGGACTCAATGATGTGGATGATAATATTCCATAGAAACCAATCTGAAAAATAATTATAACTGGGTTCAGGAATCTGAACTATCATCTGGCTGCAGCTCTGACTACATTAAAAAACAAAACAGGTTTATTGAGATACAATGCTCATGGCATAAAATTCACTCTTGTAAAGTGTACTATCCAGTAGTTTTAAAAGTATATTCACATTGTGCAGCTATCACCACAATCAAATTTAGAACATTTCATCACCTTCAAAAGAAATTCTGTACCCTCTAGCAGTTAACCCTCATTCCTCTCCCCAAGTATTGACAACCACTAATCTGCTTTCCATATCTATGGATTTGTTTATTCTGGATATTTCATATAAATGGAATCATACAATGTGTGGCCTTTTGTGTCTGGCTTCTTTTACTTAGTATGTTTTCATGATTTATCCATGTTGTAGTCTGTATCAGTGTTTCCTTCTTTTTTAAGGCTAATAAAATTCCATTGTATGGAGAGGCCACATTTTATTTATCCAGTCATCCATTGATGGACATCTTAATTGCTTCCCCTTGGGGATATTATAAGTAAAACATCTATGAATATTGTGAACAAGTTTTTATGTAGTCATATGTTTTCATTTCTCATGAGTATATACCTAGGATTGAAATTGCTAAGTCATATGATAACATTCAATATTTAACTTTATAAAGACCTTCCAAACTTTTTTTTTCCACAGTGGCTGTACTATTTTATGTTCCTACTAGCAATGTACAAGAGTTCCAATTTCTGTACATCATTACCAGCACTTGTCATTTTCCATTTTTAAAATTATAGCTATCATAGTGTGTGTGAAGTGGGATCTCATTGTGGCTTTGATTTGCATTTTCCTAATGACTAATAAGTTTGAGCATGTCTTCATGTGCTTATTGGACATTTTTATATCTTCTTTGTAGAAATATCTATTCATATCTTTTGACAATTTGTAATTGGGTTATTTGTGTTTTTATGGTAGAGTTATAAGAGTTTTTTAAAAATTTCTTTATTGATTAAAGTATAACATATATGTCCTTATTCCCCCATTACACCTCCTGACCCTTCTACTCATGCTCTCACCTCCCTGGTGTCTGTGTACATTGGTTAGGCTTATATTCATGCATACAAGCCCTTTGGTTGATCTCTCCCCCTTACCCCCACCCTCCCCTACCTTCCCTCTGAGGTTTGACGGTCTGATCGATGCTTCTCTGTCTCTGGATCTGTTTTTGTTCATCAGTTTATATTGTTCATTATATTCCATAAATGAGTGAGGTCATATGATATTTATCTTTCTCTGACTGGCTTATTTCACTTAGCATAATGCTCTCCAGTTCCATCCATGCTGTTGCAAATGGTAAGAATTCCTTCTTTTTTACCACCGCATAGTATTCTATTGTGTAGATGTACCACAGTTTTTTAATCCACTCATCTGCTTATGGGCACTTAAGCTGTTTCCAAATCTTAGCTATGGTGAATTGTAAGAGTTCTTTATATATCTGGATACTAGACCTTTATCTGATATATGACTTGCAAATATTTTCTTCTATTCTGTGGGTTGTCTTTTCACTTTCTTGATAGTGTCCTTTGATGCATGAAAAATTTTAATTTTGATGAAATCCAACTTCTTTTTGTTGTTGTTGTTGTTGTTGTTGTTGTTGTTGTTTGTGCTTCTGGTGTCACCTGACTGCTTTTAAAAATAGTGGTTCTTGATATTTCCTACCAGATGGCCACCCAGCTCTATCCCCAATCATTCCATTGAAGTTCCTTGGTCTCAAGCAAATAAACTAAAAACTTACTTTTGCTGAGAACATATAAATATGCCTAAAGGTATTTTGTTGTGATGTTGCTAATCTATGGGAAATTGTGAGGCCAGACCCAATTACATTGGGTGAAAAGAGATTGTAGCAAATTGTATTTCCACAGCTCTGAACACAAATACACTGAATTATTTCCATTAGTAATTGAAGGCTGTAATAATACTGTGGAAGAAATGTGATCACAGTGGCTGAACAATACAAAAATGGCAATTTTCAAATGACTGGTATTGATGGCACTAAATGTAGTTGTTCTGATGAAAGCACTATAAGCAAAAAGAATATTGGTAATAACAATAATTGATATGAACACTCTGTTTCCAACCAAGACTAGTCCTAGATTAAGAACCTATACTCTGTATTCCTCTATGTTTCTATTCTATATCTTTGAGACTGACCCCACTTCATCTTTACATGGTCAAGTCCTATTCTACCTTTAAAGCCCAGCCCACTTCCTTCATGAAGCTTTCCCTGATTTCCCCCATCCTTAACCCTCAGAAGTATCCTGAGGTGAGGGAAACTAGTCAACTGCAGATAGAGAGATGACTTGGGGGAGAACCAGGGCTCAGGGTGGGGAGGTGGAGAGACCCCCTGGTGTAGAGAGCCAGGTTGAAGAGTTTAATTTTATAAACTAGGAGTGGCCGAATAGTTCAATGCTTAGTCATTAACATGTTGTATGACCATTGTTTTCCCTCTCTGTGCCTCAGTTTCCCTGTCTGCTCAATGAGATTATGATAGTACCTACCTCATAGGGCCATTAAGGAAATTAAATTAGTTAATTCATGCAAAGGGCTAAGAACAATGCTCCCCTAAAAGTAGTGCTTGACAAGTAATACACACTTATTTATTTCTAAATTTCATTTGGTTAAAATCTCAGACTCCTGACATGAGAAGCCCAGGGGTAGTTCCCATAAGTCTCAGGTTTTACCTCACAAAGACTTCTCATAAATGCTGTCATCTGCACAGAGTAAACAGGAATATGGTAGGTAGCAGAGATTCCTGGACTAATTCAGTGGCTTCAGTAATATTTGGATTTAAAATCTGGAGCAGACAAAGAAAAATTTAAAAACCTACCAATAAGCTATTAGAATTAATGAGCAAAGCCATTTATATATACCAGCAACAAACACACAGACAAACTCAAATGATCCTATTTACAATAGCAATAAAACATTAATTTAATGTAAAGTTTTCTATACTGATGATAATGAAATATTTCCAATAAATTAAAGATTTAGAGAAATGGAGATACATATGTTCATGGATTGGAAGAATCAATATTGTTAAGATGTTAATTCTCTCCAAATTGATCTACAGACCCAGTATGATTTCAATAAAAATAACAGTAGTTATTGTTTGTGTGTGTTTGTGTGTGTGTGTGTACATGTATGTGAACTGGTGATCTGATTATGAAATTATATGGAAATGCAAAGAATTGAGAATAGCTAAGATAACCCTGAAGAAGAACATAGCCTAGGGCATTTACACAACTATATATATCAAGATTTGTAAAGCCACAGTAATTATGTCAGTGTTTTATTGGCACAACGATAAGCAAAAAATAAAAATAAAAAATTTTTTTAAAAAATTAAAAAAAAACAACACACCAAAAAAACAAAAACAAAAAAAACCCCCAAAACACCTGAGCAATGGAATAGAGCAGCGGTTCTCAACCTGTGGGTCGCGACCCTTCGGGGGTCGAATGACGCTTTCACAGGGGTCGCCTAAGACCATTGGAAAACACATATATAATTACATATTGTTTTGTGATTAATCACTATGCTTTAATTATGTTCAATTTGTAACAATGAAATTGAGGGTCACCACAACATCAGGAACTGTATTAAAGGGTCGCGGCATTAGGAAGGTTGAGAACCACTGGAATAGAGTCCAGAAACTAACCCAACATATGTCACTTGATTTATGTCAAAGATGATATTGCAGTTCAGTGGAGAAAGGATGGCCTTTATGATAAATGGTGTTGGCCATCTGGGTAGCCACATGGGAAAAATGTATTCGGACCCCACCTCATGCCATATGCAAATATTAATAACCAAATATGAAAGATAAATCAATACATCTATGGAAGATAAAATAACAGAATATCTTCATGACTTTAGAGTAGGTAAATATTTTTTATTTAAGTATAGTGGATGTACAATATTAGTTTTAGGTGTATAATGTAGCAATTTGACATTTATACATCTTACTAGAAGCCTGGTGCACAAAATTTGTGCACTGGGGGGGTGTCCCTCAGCCCAGCCTGCACCCTCTCCAATATGGGACCCCTTGGGGGATGTCTGACTGCTGGTTTAGGCCTGATTCCACAGAAATCCCCTTCCAGCCTGATCGACACCTAACTGCTCCTTTACCGGCCTGATTGCCCCCAACTGCTCTCCCCTGCCAGCCTGATCTTGCCCCCAACAGCCCTCCCCTGCTGACCTGATCTCACCCCCAACTGTCCTCTTATGCTGGCCTGATCTTCCCTAATGGCCTCTGCTTTGGCCCCCACCAAGATGGCTTTGTCCAGAAGGAAGTCAGACATCCAGAAGATGGCCAGTTGACCCGGTCTAATTAGCATATTACCCTTTTATTAGTATAGATCAGCGGATCTCAACCTGTGGGTCGCGACCCCTTTCGCGGTCGAACGACCCTTTCACAGGGGTCGCCTAAGACCATCCTGCATATCAGATATTTACATTATGATTCATAACAGTAGCAACATTACAGTTATGAAGTAGCAACGAAAATAATTTTATGGTTGGGTCACAACATGAGGAACTGTATTTAAAGGGCCAGAAAATTGAGAACCACTGCAAGGGATCTGCCTGGGACAGAAGGGTTATGAAGTACCACCTCTAAGAACAGGAAGCTGCTGTACCTCACACACACACACACACACACACACACACACACACACACACAAGGAGACACACCCTCTCCTCCACCCATCAAGTTAAAACTCCTCATAATTTCCTTTTGTGCAATAGTTTGGCCACAGATGCAGGTACTGAACGTGTCTAGAGGCATGACACCACTATAAGAGGCTTATCTATCTTTATAGCCAAACAGAGGCAACGGCTGATCAACAGCTGTGATGGAGACTGTGGATCAGACCCTGTCTCTCTCTCTCTGCAGACCTCTCTCTGGGCCTGATCCTCAGCCCCCTCAGCAGTCAGTGCTTCCGGTGTTTGGTCGAGCCGGCTGTCCTTATGGACCCTGGCTCTTTATATATATAGATGATGTGATCACCACACTAAGTTTAGAAATCAATGTCACTGTGCAAACTTATCACAATATTATTGACTATATTACCATTCACATTTTTTTGCTCCCTGCCTCCCCCCTGCCCTCTGGTAACCATCAGTTTGATCTATTTTTATAAGTCTGTTTATGTTTTGTTTTGTTTGTTCATTTGTTTTGTGGTTTTTTTTAGGTTCTACATATAAGTGAAATCATACAGAATTTATCTTTCTCTGATTATTTCTCTTTCTCTCTCTCTTTCTTTCTTTCTTTCTTTTTTTTTTTTACAAAAATTGAAATGTTATTTTGTTAATCCTCACCAGAGAATATTTCCCCATTGACTTTTTTAGAGAGAGTAGAAGGGAGTGGGAGAGACAGAGAGAGAGAAACATCAACACATTGATTGGTTGCCTTGGGGCAGAGGATCAAGCCTGCAACCAAGGTATGTGCCCTTGACTGGAATCAAGGCCGGCACCCTTCAGTCCATGGGCCAATGCTCTATCCACTGAGCCAAAATGGCTAGGTTGGGATGTGGGTGATGTTCCAGAACATCAGCACACTCTTCTGATTTTTCTCTTATCACTGGCAGCTCCTTCTCAGTCCACTTCTTTGCTTCTTCTTCATCTGCTCCACCCTGTAATGTAAGAGTGATCCAGAGCTTGTATCTTGAACTTCTCTCTTCAAGCCTCACTCACTGCCTTGATTTACTCATCTAGTCGCAGGACTTTAAATACAATTAATATGCCCTAACCGGTTTGGCTCAGTGGATAGAGTGTCGGTCTGCGGACTGAAGGTTCCCAGGTTCGATTCCGGTCAAGGGCATGTACCTTGGTTGCGGGCACATCCCCAGTAGGGGGGTGTGCAGGAGGCAGCTGATTGATGTTTTTCTCTCATCGATGTTTCTAACTCTATCCCTCTCCCTTCCTCTCTATAAAAAAATTAACAAAACATATTTAAGTACAATTAATATTCCACTGACTCCTGAATTTATATCTCTAAGCCAGTCCAGACTCTTATATCATACTGTCTGCTGAACATCTCCACTCAGATAGAAGTGCCTGCCCCTACATCAAATCTGCTAGTGCCTTGCTCTTGGAATTCCAGCCTCCAGAACTGTAAGAAATACATTTTTTGTTGTTTATAAGCCACCCAGTCTATGGTATTCTGTTATAGTAACCTGAATGGACTGAAACATACATTAATGAAAACAGTTTCTTCAGTTTGTGCTCAACATAGAGGCATGTTGAAATATAACTTGGGATCACATCATTACTTTGCTTAGAAACTCCCATGTCTCCCCATCACACTGCAAGTAAAAGCTTAAATCCCTGCCCTGGCTGGTATTGCTCAGTGGTAAGAGCACTGGCCTGCACACCAAAGGGTCATGGGTTCAATTCCCAGTCAAGGGCATATGCCTGGGTTGTGGGTTCCCTCCTTGGCCCTGGTCAGGGTGCATGCGGGAGGCAACCAATC
>NW_005370716.1:982093-1023678 GCF_000412655.1 Myotis brandtii
CCCCCTCTCCCCCTTCACCCCACCTCCCTTCTATTCTCTCTAAAAATCAATGAAAAAATATCCTCAGGTGAAGATTAAAAACAACAACAAAAAAGCCTAAATCCCTACAAAGCCCTATCTGATCTGGCTTCCTCTTAGTTTTCTGACCACATCTCCTACCACTTTATATGTTCATTCACTCTTTTCCAACTACCTGAACTCCCTTCTGTTCCTCAAATACTCTAGGCAACCTTCAACCTTAATAGGATCTATGCACTGAATTTTCCCTTTTCTTTGAATGCTCTTCCCCCCAGACAACCACATGGTTCCTTCTTTCAGATTAAAATAATGACATGCATTTGTGAGTGTGTGGGTATGTGCACCCACACACACGTGCACACCTTCACACCCTGAGGAATAATAATATTTTCAGACCGTAAGTTTGGCTAATGGGTGATGTCTGTACTGTTGGTCCCACTTCAAGGCTTCAGACTCAGATCTCTGCCCAGAACTCCTGGAAATCCACAAATGCACCTCATGGTAATATGTATTTCCTTACTTGCAATTGTCTGTCCATGCTTTGGGGGAAAATTTTAGCTAGAATCACGAAAAACTAGTAAATAGAATCTAATGAGGTTCCTGAAGCTATCTGTTTCTCACTTGCTCCAAATTTCTTCAGTGCTGTCAAAGTACCATCTGGGCACTAGAGGGCGTTTCTGCACCAAGAATGACTTGCTCTTCCTAACCAGCTGCGTCATTTTGCACCAGTTCTCTGCGATTGCTAAATCCTAGTTCTTTGGAGCAGCCAGGGCTTGCCCTGCTACAGGGACACGGGTGGACAGTCCTCCTTCCCCACGGTATCGGATATATCCCTTTAAAATACTAAAGGTCTCTTTTCTCCTCCCCCCATTCTCAGAATGAGTCTGCTTGCCCATAATACCTTTTAGTACCAGAGCTACCTTATTTTTTTCCTTTAAGCTAGCAGTCACTGGAGGGAAGGAGGTCTGAGTCTCTGGGTATTTCTCTTCATTCTGAAACTTTCTCAAAGGCCCACTATACTGTACAGATTTCAGAACAGAAATGAACGCCCCAGTAACTCCATACGCAATAAAGTTTCTCTGGGGAGCATTAGTGAATTTTGAGTTTTTCTATGTAAAAGGTGAGCATAAATTGAACCTCTGCTGTCTGGAAAGGAGATGTCTGGGAGAGGGTAAGGATAAAGGTGGAATCTATAAATTCAGAAACAGTAAGCAGTGTATTGGGTATATAATTCCTGGCATATAGCAAGGACTCAATAAATATTTATAAGTAAATGAAAAAAATAAGGGAGTGAAAGGATGTCAGAATAAGATGACTAAGGGGCATTCCTTAAGTCTTTTAAAAAATCTCCTCTAAAAAACACACAGCATAATTGATGTATGATTGGTACACAAAGAAGTACTCATATTTAATGTATACAATTGATGAGTTAGGACATATGCAAACACCTATGATACCATCACCACAGTCAAGATAATAGATATATCCAATACCTCCCCAAACTTCCTTGTGTTCTTTGTTTATTTTTAATTGTTTTTATTGATTTCAGAGAGGAAGGGATAGAGGGATAGAAAGATCAATGAGAGAGAAACATCCATCTGCTGCCTTCTGCAGGTTCCCTACTGGTGATTGAGCCAGCAACCCCAGGCATGTGCCCTAACTGGGAATCAAACTGTAATCTCCTGGTTCATAAGTTGACATTCAACCACTGAGCCACACTGCCTGGCCGTCCTTTGTTTTTTTTGTTGTTTGTTTGCTTATTTGTTTGTTTTGTGGTAAGAACACTTAACACGAATTCTACCCTCTTAACAATTTCTTTAAAAATTTATTTTTATTGTTGAAAGTATTACAGATGTTCCTCTCCCCCACACCCTCTACTGACCCCTTCCACCCTGCACCCACCCCTCCCAGGGCTTCACACTAGTTCACAATACCATATTGTTAACTATAGACATAATGTTGTATAGCTGACCTCTATAACTCATTCCTCTTGCATAAACTGAAACTTTTCCATTAGAACACATAAAGGCCCTAAAGGGTGACATAACTTGCCCAGGGTCACAGAGCTAGTTAATAGCAGAGCCAGGACTTGATTTCTGGTTTTAAGTTCTCCTAACTCCAGTTTGCAGCACAAAGCCCTCAGATATTCATGTCCCTGGGAAGTTGATAGCAGGCAGGTATAATCTGTCTGCTTTTGCTGAATCACTGCCAGTGACAGCATCTCTAGCCTTCCATCCTGATTGCTTGCTAAAGAATTGGTCTTTGCCACAGATGCTGAACACTAGGGGTGCTGTTGTTTAACAAGTGGGCTTATTTGTTCAGTTATTTTCCACTTCTGTCTTGGGGGTGCTCAGACTTAGATTGGGGGCTGTTCAGATGTTTTTAGGTATGTTTAAGCTTGGCCACTAAACCCTCCCCCTAGGCTTCTGTCTGTAGCAGGCCACCAGTCCCTCAAGGACCTTCTCAGACCACTTAAAGGATTGACTCTTAAGCATTCAGGAATTACAGGCTCTGTTGAGAATTGGAAAATTGCACAGATGCACAAAACGTGGCACACCATTCAAGGGATCATGAAGTTTGTGGGCCATGGGTTAAGTATCTCTGCTTTTCTTGGACATTTTTCTTAGGAAACCATGTTAGAAACCCTTGCCACACAGGAATGACTGTATTTGGGGGAAACAACAAAATTTCCCCTGGGGAGTGGGCTAGGATTAGAGTTAGGGGGTAAAGCGTTTTAAATGCCCCAAAAATTCCTTTCACAGAGGTCCCCTCCATCCTTTGGGGAGAGTGCTGGCAGCACACAGCTCAGCCAGTCGTGACTGTGTTATATTGTCGTCAGCACAGATGAGTCATTCAAGGTAGACCTACAATCACATTTGATGTAACTTTCAAAATTGTTCATTTCAGAAAGGCTGCTCACCACCCCCGCAGCGCAGTGACTGATTCCAGGGGCTTCACCTGTTAAGATGATGCGGCTTGTCTGCAAGCCATTTTCAGAGAACAAGGGGAATAATCTTCCCACTCTATAATTAAAGTGCTGAGGAGTGGTATGGGGGAGTATGAGCATGTATGGGGTTCTCATTCTTATTCACTGAGTATCTATAATTCAAACGGGGCCATGGAGAGTGCCTCAGATGTAATATTTTTTTCCAAAAAAGAGGGAAATATTTTCTCTTAGAATGTCGCATTGCTGCAACTTTGTTGTAAGGCTCCATTTGATCAATATATAGAAAAACAAAACTCACCTGTTTCATTTTTTAAATTTCTTCAACTATTTTGTGCATATAATTAAATAAGCCCTGCTTGATCTGTAAATGTGTGTGTTTTAATCTTAAAGGATACAGTAGTTGGAGTGTTCATGCCCTTAGCACAGCTCCATGGAGTTTACCTAATCACTTAGATTCTTGAGCCTTTTGCTGCCCTGTTGTTTTGAGAAATTCAGTGTCTTTATCCTTTTTTTTAAAAAAAAAAACAACAACAACTTTCTCACTCCTTGAACTCCCACAATGCCTGGGGAAGGAATGTGAACTACCTGGCTTTAATTTCTTTTTAAATATGTTTATTATTGATTTTAGAGAGAGTGTAAGGGAGAAGGGAGAGAAAGAGAGAAACATCAATCAGCTGTATCCTGCATGCACCCTACTGGAGATAGAGTCCACAACCCGAGCATGTGCCCTGACCAGGAATCTAACCAGAGACCTCCTGCTTCATGGGTCGACGCTCAACCACTGAGCCACACCGGCCAGGCTATTTTGTGTGTATGTTTTTAAAAAGGGAGAGGGAGAGATAGAAACATCAATGATGGGAGACAGCCATTGATCAGCTGCCTCCTGCATACCTCCTACTGGGGATCAAGCCAGCAACCTGGGCATGTGCTCTGACAGAGAATCAAACTGTGACCTCCTGATTCATGGGTCGATGCTCAACCACTGAGATACACTGGCTAGGCAAGTATTTTTGTTAACATTTTCAGCTTCTTTGGTTTATTGTATAATCCAGTTGGTTTTTGGAGTGGGAGATAAAGGAGAAAAGCATCAAGCCAAGAGTTGAAGGCTGATTCTCTTTATACCATCACGTTTAAGCATAGAATTCTGAGCTTAAGAAATTAAAATTTGAACCCATCCTTTCTGGTTATTAGGAAACTACAATTGTCAATCTACAAGGACAACATATTTTTATTTAACAACTTGTTAGATTCATTAAAAAGTCTTAAATATTTAGATATATAGTGTGTGGCCCTTCATTTGCTCTCCTGTCCTGGGACATGCAAATATTAGGCATGGGTCTGAACTCAAGAGTTCGCTCTTGTTTCACTAGCCAGCCTGTCCTAATGTTCTAAATTCTTCATTAGCTCCCAATTATTTGCAAGATATTTTCTAGGACCCTTCTCTGAGGGGGTGACAGTGGGGGCTGAAAGAAGGCAAGAGCCTTTAGAATCAAGAGGGCTCTTGACTCACTCTAGCATGCATCCTGAACCCAAAATTGTATAGGCAGCAAAACTAAAGCCTATTCTTTAAAACTGTGTAGTCTACCACTGTAGCCAACAGCCCGGCGGCATGTGTGTTTTAAATCTTAACCTAAATTAATTAAGAACTAAATTCAATGAAAATATCAGTTCTTTGGTTGACCTAGCCACATTTCAAGAGCTCAATAGTCATATCATGCTGGTGGCTACCATATTTAAGATAGGGAATATTTCCTTCATTGCAGAAAGTTCTGTTGGACAGTGCTGAGTTACAAATCAGGTTAAAACCATCTGAGGGCGTTAATGATAGGTTATCTCTAAACTCTTTCTGAACAAGCATTATCAGAAATAAGTAATATGTCTTATTCTTCTATTTGAGCATAAACTTAATGTTTACTTTTCCCAGATAATCACATCACATAAGAAAATTCAGCTAGTGAAGAAAGCCAACATTCAGACACTTTACCACAAAAATAAAAATAACTTGGAAAAAACTAATCTTTCCCTTCCCATCAAAGTTTCATGGTAATTTGATTTTGGATCCTATATAAGAGACTCAATTATAAAAGGAAAGATCCCATAATTCTTACAGAGTATGAAGACATGCAATTCATCTGCTGAGGATTGATGTTTCAAGATAGCCATATATATATATATATATAATTCCATATTTTTGAAGACCTTTTCAGGAATGGAAATAATAGTAAATAATTTCTATGAAAGCTCAGTAGGACCAGTCCTGACCAACATTTAATGCTACATTCTGGAGAAGGAAACTCACTTAGAGGAACAAATACCCTTTAGTGCTCAGTAGCTTTCATTTCACTGTGTATGATGTGTGACCAAATGTGTTTTCCTAGAATCCCACACTGTGAGGGAATGTGAGTTTAGACAGAAATGTTTAGTAACTTTACCTGGAGCTATATCTAAAAGAGGATTAGGAAAAGAATCACAGCATCAGTCCCCTCCTTGAATCACAGTGGGATACCCTCTTTGAGATATATATATATATGTATATAAAGCTACTGAGCACTAAAGGGTATTTGTTCCTCTAAGTGAGTTTCCTTCTCCAGAATGTAGCATTAAATGTTGGTCAGGACTGGTCCTACTGAGCTTTCATAGAAATTATTTACTATTATTTCCATTCCTGAAAAGGTCTTCAAAAATATGGAATTATAAAAATTTAAAACTGAAAGTGCTTATAGAAATCATAAACTGAAGTCCAGAGAGTAGAAGTCATTTGTCCAAATTTAATAGAGTCAGAAATAGAAATCAGGTCCTTTGAGTCTGGGTTCAGTGTCCATTTACATGTTGATAAGAGGAGAAAAAGCCAGAAAACAAATGTCCAGGGAGCAAGGAAGTATGTAGAGAGTCAAGACAGTATACTGTCATGTAAGGAAAGAAAAGAGAATGTTTCAAGATAGAGGGAGGTGTCAACTGTATCAAAAAGTGGAGATGTCAAGGAAAATGAGAGATGGTAATTTCAGGAGAGCAGCGGAGGTAAATTTAGGTTACAGTGGGCTGAAGAGTGAAGGAGATTAACATTTAGAGATGATAAATCCAGCTCTAGTGAGACCCCACTAGGAAGAAAAAAGTATAAGTCTATAATAACAAAGAGAACATGAGATAGCCTCGTAGCAAAGAGATCCTAATGACTATCTTCAGGGCATAATGGAGATGAAAGAGTGGTAACTGACAAAGCAGGGTAAATGAAACTTCCTCCTGGAGTCCATGAAGATGTTGTTAAAGAAGGAGAACCTAAGAGACCATCAGGACTTGGAGATGTCAAAGGGCAAGAGAGAGATGTGAGATTAAAAATAATGTAGAGGAGGATTGTCTGACCATCACACTCCAGGATACAGGCATCTGTTTCAGAGGAAGAAAACTTTCCTCACAGAAAATGAAAAGGTTTGAGGACTTCCAATTTCATAAATATGGCAGACAAGGTTAACTAAGCCAACTCGTCTGTTGAAAACAACCAGAAAAGTTAGATAAAAATATATTTTTTAAAAATTATATTTTTACTGTTGGTTGTGTATTGTTTTTGGTAATTTATCTTTATTGTTGAAAGTATTACAGATGTCAGCTTTTTTATTTTTTGTTTTTTTCCCTGCCCCCCTGCCCCAGGCCTTCACCACCCTGTTGTCGGTGTCCATAGGTTGTGCATATATGCATACTACAAGTTCTGTTGATCTCTTGCCACCCACCCACCCTCCCCTGCCTTCCCTCTGAGATTCTGCATTCTATTAGGAGATATTCCCTCAAAATAAACTGAGACCCTAAAGGATTATAACCTCAAGGTAAGAATAAAATAGAAAAATCCCTGAGGAGTTGTAAGCACAAGATGGTCTTCCTGTGGATTTGCAGCCCAAATTCATATCACCTATGTAGTTCATGAAACTCCAAACATGAATTTAGTTTAAAATACTCCCCGACTGCCCTGGCTAGTTTGTCTCAGTGGTTAGATCGTCAGCCCATGTACCAAAGGGTCTTGAGTTTGATTCTTAGTTAAGGGCACTTACCTCAGTTGCAGGAAGTAACCAAGTGATGTGTCTCTCTCACATTGATGCTCTCTTTGTCTCTCCCCCTCCCTTCCACTTGCTCTGAAAACCAATGGGAAAAAATATCCTTGGGTGAGGATTAGCAAAAAAAAAATAAAAATAAAAATACTCCATGACTAACAGTGACTTTAAGTCTCTGTCAGAAATAAAGTAAAATTCTCTTTGGGAGGAGTTTTTATTCAAGTCTCAAATAATCTCCTCAAATTTTAATGCACATGGTATAAAATAACGAAGCACACAAGGAAGCAAAATACCATGAGAGAGAACGAGCAGAAATGAGAGATAAGGAGAATCCCAGATCCAGAGAGACTTCAGATAATTAAATTATCAGGCATCTATGAGAAAATAAGTATGTTTACTATATTTATTTAAAAAAATATTTTTATTGATTTCAGAGAGGAAGGGAGAGGGGGAGAGAAAGAGAGAGAGAGAGGGGAGAGAGAGAGAGAGAGAGAGAGAGAGAGAGAGAGAGAGAAACATCAGTGATGAAAGAGAATCACTGATCACTGCCTCTTGCATGAGCCCACAACCAGGGAATGTGCCCTTGACCAGAATCGAACCCAGGACCCTTCAGTCCACAGGCTGACACTCTATCCACTGAGCCAAACTGGCTAGAGCTGTTTACATATTTAAACAAATAAAACAGTAGTTTAAAATTTTCTTCATAGCATAGAAAACCAAAACAAGTGACTTAGCAGATTTGAGAAACAAAATAAAAAATATATAACTGCTAGAAATTAAAAATACTTTAACAAATTAAGCAGAACTAAAGAAAGAATTAGTAAGTCTCCAAAATGCAGAATATGAAGGCAAAAGGAAAATATGGAAATGAGGCAACATGGCATTAATTACAGAGAAAAAAGAGAGTGAGAGGGAATAGGGCAACTGGCAATATTTTCCAGAAATATTAAACGATAACAAGCTATAAATCTAAGAAGACCAGTGAAGTCCAAGAAGAGTGAATTTTAAAAAATATAACTTTCACACATCATGGTGAAACTGTAGTACTCAAAAATATAACAGATGAAAATGTAAAGCAACCAAAAAAGAAAAGAGAAGCTATTTCAAAGAGTGCCTATTATATTGATAGCTGAATTCCTAACAGCAAATTTAAAAGATACGAGACAGTAAAATGTCATCCTGAATATGTTCAAAGCAAACAACTACCCATCCAACAAAATTATATCTGAAGATTTAGAGTAAAAAGACAAAAACCGAGAAAAAATTATCACAGGTGATATGCAAAAAAGGAAATTCTAAAAGAGAAGGCTACAAATCTGAGAATAAAAATCTGACTTGTTGGAAGAAATGAAGAATAAGAACATATTAAATTTATAGGTAAAATTAATGAACATTTACTAACTGATATGATGATATAATAATGTCTTGTGGGTTTTTAGATCAAAGTTAAGATTAAAATACATGAAAATAATAACATGTAAGTTGGGAGGGCCTAAGTGGAGCTAAAGTGGCCTGAGATCTTCACATTGTCTGGGAAGAAGGTAAAGGTATTGATAAATTCCAGACTTCATAAATTAGTCATGCATATTGTAATATCTAGATTAGAAATGAAGATAACTTTCAAACTTGTAGGAATAATAAAATGGAATGATTTAAAAAGTACTCAATGAATCTAAAGGAGAGCAAGAAAGAAGGGAAGGAAAACATTGCCCAGAACAATACAGCAGTTAACATAATTGATGTAAGTGAAGTAAATGCTTCAGTTAAAAGACCATGAGTATCAGTCTGGACAAAATCAATCCAAATAAATGCTGTTTCTAAGAGGCACATCTATAATAGAAAGATAAAATAAGGTTGAAATTTTAAAAGGATAGAAAAAAATGTTAGCATGAAATTACTAAGTAAAAGGAAGCTGGTGTGACTATATTAATATCAGATAAAATAGATTTTAAGGCAAAAAGCATTAGTAGGTACAGAGTGTTATTTCATTATGATAGAAACTGCAATTGACCAAGAAGTCATAACAGTTATAAAGGTGCATGGACTTAATATCACAGGCTCAAAATACATAAAGCAATACTTTCTAGAACTACAAGTAGAAATAGATAAATTTTAATATGCCTCAGAAACTGATGAACCAAGAAGACAGGAAGTCAGTAATATAGAAGATTAAATTTTAAAAAATCTTGGCCTAACAGGCATACATAGAACATTGCATTCAGAAGCTACAGAATACACACTGTTTTTAAGCATACTGTTATAAATGCTGACCATATTTAGGGCAATAGAGCAAGTATCAACACATTTAAAAGGTTTAAATCATATGCAATATATCATTTGATCATAATGAAATTAAAGTAGAAATCAATAACAAAAGTATGTCTCTATATGTTTGGAAATTAAGAAACATAACTTTAAATAACCTATGGGTCACAAAAATGCTTTAATGGAAAAATATATTTGGATCTTAATACTAATGAAAATATTGCATATTAAAATTGTGAAGTGCAACTAAAGAAATGCTTGGAAATTTATAGCTTTTTCTATATTAGAAAAGAAAAAGACTAAAATTAATAATCTAAACACTCATCTAAAAAATAGCAAATAAATCCCAAAGAAAGTGAGATTCATAGAGACAGATAGTAGAATGGTGAGTGTTAGGGGGTGCGGGAGGGAGACAAGGGAGTTAATGTTTAATGAGTTCAGCGTTTCAGTTTGGGAAAATGAAAAATGTTTTGAAGGTTGATGGTGGTGATGGTTGCACTCCATTGTTAATGCATTTAATGCCACTGAACTATACACTTAAAATAGATAAAACGATAACTTTTATGTTATGTTTATTTTACCACAATAAAAAGTTAGATATAGCTTAAAAATTGAAATAGAAACATGAACAGTACTGTAAGCATTAAAAAAATTTAATAAGTAATTTACAATTTTCATAAAGAAAACCCTAGACCAGATACAGATCTATATTTCACAAAAAATTACCACCCAAAGCAGCCCAAGAGTAGCTGTTGGTAGCCAGCCTGGGAGGAGTGACCTTGTTGTCTTGGCAACAAGAAATAGCCAAACATACTCCCATTTATATATCTCCAACCAAACCTTATTCAAAAGCAAGGTCAAAGGAGAGCTGGAGAGTCTGTTCCCTCACCCTTGACTCCATATGGGAATTGTGAACCACAGATTGCAGAGGAAGGCACTCCGTGCCATGCCAGTCTCTTGGTTCAGCTCTTGAGGCACAGCAGCATAACCAAGAGGAGATAGAAGGAAGATAGATAGATAGAGATAGATAGATAGATGATAGATAGATAGATAGATAGATAGATAGATAGAGGCAGTATCATGGGAAAGGAAAATAAAACTTGGGAACCCAGCTAGGTGGAGTTACTGAGGCACCTCAACTGGGAGGGGAAGATAGGGCACTTCAGAGGCATGAACTTTAAAATGTATGAATGTTGTTAAGACAAGCAGCTTGCAGATAACCAATCACAAGATAGTAAGGTGTAAAAACCAATCTCAAGATGTTGCTAAGTCAAAATTCTTTGAAAGGACCAATCAGGAATTAACAAGCATATATACATATATAAAAAAAGCACCAGCGCTTCCTCTTCTCGCTCCCCGCCCCCCACCTCATGCACTGGGAGCTCCTATGGCAGGAGATGGGTTCCACTGAGCCCACATGGCTTATGGCCATGTGAGGCTCTACATATGGACTAATAGACTTTAACACCAAACTGTAACATGGAAAGAAAGCTTTGGACACTGGCCTGCTCTTGGAACCTTTTCCAGGTTCCACCTGGAATCTGCTGCACCTTTTCCAGGTCTGGCTTCTTTCAATAAACTTCAGTTCCACTAACTATTTTTGTCTGCGATTTTATTCTTCAATTTCACAAGACAATGAACTCAGATTCAACATCCCACAGTTTAGTATCACTAGCACCTCAGCATTTCACACTGGTGTGGCTGGTGCAAAAAAAACTAAGAGTGCCTTCCAGGATCTGTATAAGTTCTGGGATCATGGAGCTTTATCTGCCAGCCCAGGCACAGGGAAAACATTTAATTATCATATTCTATCCCAGAGTAAATCCTCCTTGTCACACTGACAAGTCCAGCTCACTGGTTTTCACCACCCAACCCAAGAGCCTGGGATTGTCCTGACTGGGGTTGTAGAAGAAAGGAAGTTAGGGAAGGGGAGGACATAGCTGGTGGGAAAGAGGGCTTCCCCTCTCAGAACCTTTGTTTCTTCAGAGTAATGTCATCCTCCCTGAGGAATGAGAGATGGACTGTGCATGACATATAAAGGCCATGAATGAAGAGTGACTATTGTCATTATCACTGCTAATGTAGGGAGGGCTTCTGAGTTCTAATTTCTCTGGTGAAGGACTAGGTAGGTCCAGAAGTCTTCCTTTTTCAAGACTGCAGAACATGGAGGGGGTTGAGGGTAGGCAGGAAAGGAGAGGACTTGGTGATCACTTCAAAACTCTTTCCAATCAAATTTACTTGAGTTTTCCATTACAGCCTAAGGGGTGTCAGGAGGAAGAAAATTCACAAAAAAGGTTTTTTGTTATTTTGGGAAAATGAATGGGGCTCAAGGGAAAATAGGAACCATTCTATGAAAAGAGTATTGATCAAGTAAAACAATTTTGATTAGAAAGTGGAACTTAACTATGCAAGGTATGTTTAGGGGAGGACAGAAGCATGACAGTTTCTAGTGGATTGTCAGTAGGCATTCTGAAGATGCAGGGGAAGAAGGGGGCCTCTTTTTGACACGCACTTCATCAAGTGTCCCTTAGATAAGAGCCTTGTAAGCCAGGCAGAAAGGGGAATCTCAGAAAACATCTATGCTTAATGTTCCAAATGGGAGCTCAGTGGGGCCACGTGTCACTGGAATATAGTAATCTGCTCAATCTAATTTCCTGGGGCCTTAAAAATATGTTTTTCCACCGGCTGTCTCCCACATGCCCCTAACCCCTACTGGGGATCAAACCCTGAACCTGGGCATATGGAATCGAACTGGTAACCTCTCAG
Organism: Myotis brandtii; assembly: GCF_000412655.1. NCBI lineage: Eukaryota > Metazoa > Chordata > Mammalia > Chiroptera > Vespertilionidae > Myotis > Myotis brandtii. Next base: position 994,130 of record NW_005370716.1, read on the forward strand.
TGCCTGGGCTGACACCCAACTAACTGAGCCATAACAGCCAGGGCTCCTTGGGGCTTTAAGTCCTGCAAATTGCTGCTGGTCTCAGCAAAGAAAAAACAGAAGAGAAGCACATGTGAGGTCTTGGAATCTTTCTGACTTGGGTTAGTGTAAGATTGTTTCCTCATTTGTCTCCTTTTACAGAAAGTTCCAATGATATTCTTTAGTGATTCTACAGACAAATAAATGGTGCTAGTAGTATGTTTCATTGTAGTTCATGCTTGTGCTTCTTTAAAATTCCAGAGAGTCACATCTCCTCTGTCCCTCCACCCATTCTCTTGTGTCATTCCAGTCACGCCTTACTTGAGGAGGTGGTACTGGTACCTTCACATAACTCACAATCCCCCACATTTCACTCATGGACCTCCCTCTGCCTGGGATGGATTACAGAAGTAATATTAGACAGTCCTGACATGACCTACTAGTTAAGATGACCGAACTATTTAAATAAAAGTAACTTTTTTCTGATTGCTTGCTGATTATAACATTATGTAAAAACAGGTAGATGGATGTTCACCAAATTTGAAGGTGATTCGAGATGATCTGACTTAAAATATAGGTTACATGAAATATGCAAAATTTCTCTGAGAGAGTCCTGGAAAGGACCCCCCCCCCCAAAAAAAAACCAAACACAAACAAACAAACAAAACTAACTCTTACAGGGAAGTTGAAATAGAGGTTCTCAGACTTACCATAACCTTTAAGATACCATCGATAGAAAATGCACAATGGTTTCAAATATGAGCTCACGTCAAAACATGTAAATATCTCAAATGATGGGGGCCAATTTGCAGACAAATTGCTACTTGCAGAGGCAGCTCTACAGTGCAGTCTATCTCAGACCAATGGGAGACAAGTATTTCTTTAAAATGGGTCACAAACTTTCTGAGTAAATACAGAGTGCCGGCTAAAGCCAGTAAAACATGCACAAGCCAGTTTCTAACAGGGGCAAGATGGCAAGGTGATAGCCACAGGGCAAGCAGGGCTCCTCGGGTCTTGAATCAATACATTCTGCTCTCCAGAGCTGACCAAGCCCCTTGTTGAGAAAAGGGCTGAGAGGAAGGAAGGAAGGCCCTTTACCTACCAAATGCCAAGCCCTCAGATTTGTCTCATATAGGATGAGTCAGAGGCTGTAGCCCTCAGTCTAAGGGTTGCCAGGTAATATACAGGGTATCCAGTTAAATTTAAACTTCCAAAGAAATGGATAATTTGTGGTATAAGCATGTCCAAATATTGCAAGAGCACACTTATACTAATATTTTATTTGTATTTATTTGAAATTAAATTTTAACTGGGAATCCCACATTTTTATTTGCTAACTAGAGGCCTGGTGCACGAATTCGTGCACCAGTGGGGTCCCTCGGCCTGGCCTGTGGGATTGGGCCAAAACTGGCTCTCTGACATCTCTCAAGGGGTCCTGGGTTGCGAGAGGGCGCAGGTCAGGCCGAGGGACCCCGCCAGTGCACGATCATGGCTGGGGAGGAATGCAGGAGGTTGGCCAGTTGGGGAAGGACCGTGGGAGGGCTCCACGGCATGTCCAGCCCATCTCACTCAGTTCTGATTGGCCAGACCCCAGCAGCAAGCTAACCTACTGGTTGGAGCATCTGCCCCCTGGTGGTCAGTGCACATCATAGTGAGTGGTTGAGCAGCCTTAGCATATCATTAGCATATTACACTTTGATTGGTTGAACGGACAACCAGACGACTGGACACAGCATATTAGGCTTTTATCATATAGGATGTGGGCAAACCTACCCAGGTAGGCTATAAGGGGGACTCTAGCAGCAGAAAGGGAGCATGATAGGGCCTATGGTCCCTGAGAGAGCCAGATAGCTCTCTTTCCATGGAGCTGGACAGATTATTATCAGGCATTGGACCAGAAGCCCCATTGCCAGAAATAAGGCACAGGGTGAAATTTAGTCTGAGTACCAAAGCAAGATTTTATGAACTAGACAAGTATATAAAATCCCTTAAAGACCATACCCTCAGGAGCACTGAATCACTTAGTGCTAGGTCTAGAATTCCTTAAATTGCTGGGGGCTAGATAAAGGATTGGGTTAAAAGCAGGGTTTCTCCAAGAGGGGTCTTGCATCAGAATCACCTGGGACACTTGGGAAACATACAAATTCCAGGTCCCCACTCCAGATCCACTGAATCAGAATCTCAAGGGGCAGGCCTAGAAAGCTACATTTTTCCTAAGCACTCCTGGTGTCTTTAACACAGCGGTTCTCAACCTGTGGGTCGCGACCCCTTTGGCGGTTGAATGACCCTTTCACAGGGGTCGCCTAAGACCATCCTGCAGATCAGATATTTACTTTATGATTCATAACAGTAGCAACACTACAGTTATGAAGTAGCAATAAAAATAATTTTATGGTTGGGTCACAACATGAGGAACTGTATTTAAAGGGCCAGAAGGTTGAGAACCACTACTTTAACATGTACTAAATTTGAGAACCAGTGCCTTAGAGATGGGAACAATATGTGCAAGTAATCAGTAAGGCATAATGTTAAGGCACAGACTCTGGAGCCAGACCTCTCAAGCTAGACTTCTGGCTTTACCATTTATTATCTGTGTAACCTGGGGCAAGTGACATAACTTCTCTGGGACTCAGTTTCTTTATCTATGAAATGGGATAATAATTTTGCTTGTCTCATAGGACTAATGTCAGCGTTAAATGAAAACATATGAACAAACACTCTGAACAGTGTCTGGAATCTAGGAAGCACACATACATTCATGTTAGCCATTATTAGGGGATGAGTGGTCCGGCTGGGGTGAAAGAGGATCATTTTGCACCCTGAGGACCACCCATGTCCTATTTCTTGCAGTAGAGTGGGCTGTAGAAGAGCTCCCAGGGCAAGGGGCTTGTTGCAACAGAAGTCATGAGGATGAGTAATAAGAGGAACAGTCTTTAAATGCACGGATGATCCCGCTTGGCTAGCAGGAGGAGTTAAGAAATACATATCGTTCGTTAAGCTCTAATTAGCAGATAAATGTACAAGGGGAAGGGAGTCCAAGTGTTACTGCTATAGGTAATTAATGTGCTTCTTGTCTCTCTTGTAACCCTTTGATTTGAACCACTTAAGCTGTGGTCTTTATCAGGCACTACAATCCTGGAAATACTGGGTGCTAATTATTTTGGTGAGCCCCTGATCTCTGTAATGACTCAAGCACAGGGAGAGGAGGATAAAGTGGTTCTTGTCATGACGAATTAAGGCCAGAGGATGTGACTAGACATAGTCTCTTTAGGAAAACAACAATAGTAAAAAGGACAGCACCTGTCGCAAATTGCTCTTGAGTTTGTTGATGTAATGACCTGGCTGGCCTCTAGTTCTAGTGACTTGATTCTTGTCAAAATCCTTGCTCAGTTCCTTTGAGACTGAAGCCTTTTTCCTGAAATCCTGCTCCAACCCTCGACCTGGAACCAGATCTTCCTCAGCCTGTGATGGCTCCACAATCTGCTGAAACCCAGCTTCCCCTGCCTGAGGTCACCCAGCCACCTGTGCATTTCCATCTGACCTGTCTCTGGACCAAGCATCACCCATGCTTTCATTCTGACCAATGTCAAGAAATCTGATCATTCCATCTTGTGGAAAACGTACAAACTATATCAGTGAAGCATCTCAAGGAGCAGTGAAAAGGCAAACCCCTGTGTATGCCCCTTTCCATCTGGCACTCTGTCACATGTCACAGTGGCCTGGGATGCTGGTGAGTTCCCATTGGGTGGCTTCTTCTAGGAACTAGAGGCTAGAGGCAAGGTCTCTGATATCTCATAAAGCCTCTGTTCTCTATGGAAGTACAACAGAATAGAGTTTAGACAGAATATTAGAAACTTTCAGAACAAGAATCAATAATAGCTACCGGTTGTTGAATGCTTACTTTCTTCTGGGTAGTGTTTAAGTGCTTACATGTATTACCACATTTAACTCTGCCATCGACACTATGATGAGGCACTATGATTATCTGCATTATATAGCTTAGGAAACTGAGACACAGAGAGGCTAAGTAACTTTTCCAATGCCACACAGCTGACCAGTGGTAGAGCTGGGTTCAAGCTTGTTTTTATTTTCAAGAAGCTAAATACACTCTCGATTCATTAGGCATCTACGAGGTCCTGGGGTAGGAACAGTTTGAGGAGCAGGGGCTGCATAGGCAAAGCAGCTCCCATGCTTCCAAATACCTTCCCACGAACAGATAAGATACCCCAAGGGTTCATGAATGAACGGAGAATGTTTTGCTTGTATTCAAATGAAAAGACATTTTCATTATTACTGGGGTTGTACTGCATTGTCATTTTGCCAGTTTTCATATATTAGTGTGCCAATCAATGGTCTAATGTGGATTTAGCAGATGATCTGATAATGTCAGAGGAGTATTTGCCAATAAGGTTGGAGTGCTTGGGATGGCCCTTGAGTGCCCAGCCTTCCCTGAGGGAGGGGGCAGGTGTGAGCTGGCACTAAGAGGCTCTCTGCTTCACTATTTTGGGCCAGGGACTGCTTGCAGCTAAAAGAGAATCCAAAATGTTCATTGCAGTAGTACTCAGAATAGTCAAAAAGTGGAAACAACCCAACGGTCCATTAATAAATGACTAGATAATCAAAATGTGGTCTCTCCATACAATGGAATATTATTCAGCCATAAAAAGGCAGGAAGTACTGATCCATACTATAACATGGATAAACCTTAAAAACATTATGCTAAGGGAAAAAAGCCAGACACAAAAGGACAATTATTATATGATTTCATTTATGTGGAATGTCCAGAATAAGAATCGGCAGATCCACAGAAACAGAAAGCAGATTAGTGGTTTCTAGGAGCTGAGGGATGGGAGGAAATAGGGAGTAATTGCTAATGGGCCTAGGGTTTCTTTTTGGGGAGATGGAAATGTTCTGAAATTAGAGAATGTTGATAGTGGCACCACTGCATGAATGTACATAAAACTACTAATGGTGTACTTAAAAAAGGTGAATATGGTATATGACTTTATGTCTCAGTAAAATCAATCAATCAATCAAACAAACAAACAAACAAACAAAAAAGCTAGAACAACAACAAAAAATCAGAACAGATTTCTAGTATTGAAAAATCCAAGTCCCACTGGGTCATGGTCAAGCAGTGTCAAAACAGGGGCCAGGGGATCAGCTCACTCTGCTCACTCTTCAGTCCCAGGGAAGTTCAGGCCACATTCACGGAGAATTCCCAGCACCCTGGGCCTCCACGGGCTATGGAGCCATCGCATCTCAGAAGTACAGCTCACTGAAATATAACAATGCCTGAAATAACAGTTTGCCGGCTCTCTTAATAGGATTGGAGGGGCGGGGGAGCGGGCAGAGGAGACTCCAGTGTCTTAAGTCACTAGAATGCTTGTTTTCTTTTTCTCCTTCAGATTTTTGTTTATTTGCATTAAAAAAAATCTCTCCTTGCCACAAGTTAAAGGACATAAACCTTTCTGGAACTGGCGCCAGTAGCCTGATGTGGACGAAATACTACTCCAAGGCGAGGCTGGGCTTTTGGCTGCTGCCCCTTTTCGGGGCTCACAGTTGCCTAGGGAGGATAGCAGAACCGGTTCTTGGGCTGCATTTAAGGATAAATCCTGGCTAAGTCCAGCCTTGAGAATTCACGGACTGTGTGGAGCAGTGAGATAATGAATGTGAAAAGGCTCCAGGTAAAAGATTGTTATACCTAAGGATTCCCTTCTCAGTAGGGAGCGCAGGATAGGGGTCTCTCTCTCTCTCTCTCTCTCTCTCTCTCTCTCTCTCTCTCTGGATTCATCTTAAAACAAGGGACACATTCCTACTTGAGCTTTTAAGCTAGACAAAGTGTGTGCAATCTAGTTGTCTGCAGGGTCTGTTTTTCTGTTAAAAGTCCCTGAATGTTGAAGTCCCTCATGGACCCCTCCCCCAGCCCCAAAAAAAATCCCCTTTTCCCCCCCTTTCCTGGTGGGGCAGGGGGGCGGCTGTGTCCAGACGGTGGCGCACAGGGACAAGCAACCCCCTCTCCCCTACTGCGGCAAGACAAGACAAGTCAGGAAAACTTTCAAGGTGTTTAGCTGAAAATTTCTGGGAGGTTTCTCAACAAGAGCCATAACTTTTACTAAGGGGCAGAAACCCACTCTAGTGACCAAGTGTGAGAATCTCGCTCTTTTAGCCGGGACCATTAGGATTTCCCGGAGCCCGCGCTCTGCTTGCCTAGGCACACCCAGGGAACAACCGTGACGCCTTGGGAGGGAGGTCCACTGGGCTAGGGGACAGCCTGACCCAGAGGAAGATGAAATGAGACCCGCGGAAGGAGATGGCAAGGGAGAATGACCGAAATAAATTGTGCCTGGTATGGGGGTGGTGGTACTGGTCTCCTGGTGGCTTCTTGGCTGAGCCTCCTGGCACCTCCACGCCCTCCCTCCTTTGCAGCGTAGCTCCGAAAGCTTTCCCCAGTGCTTTGCGCCACCTGCGGAGCACAGGAGCCAGAGCTACTCACCTCTGGTTTCTTTTGAGGAGCAGCGGCCCAAGAGAAGGGCTTTCTTGGTGTTTTCCTTTTTCCCCCAAAGCAGCATCTGAGCTCCCGCAGCCAGGGTGACCGGCAGCTGGGAAGGGGATGAACTCCCGCTCTCACTTGCCCCTAAGCTGTGCTGGAGTGGCCACCTCCCCTTGTTTCCAGAGTACAGGCTCTGTCCCCTGCTCCCAGAGCCTGGCGCAAGAAACATCTCTTCACGCAGAGCAGAAGTCCGGACTGGACTGAGCGGCCACCAGCCATTGATTCTAAGGGTGCCAATGGGCTCCTGGCAGGCACAGGAGAAGGGTTACGTTCCCTACACACCGGGGGCCTAGATTCGGGGTGGAAGCATCCAGCAGCTGTCCCCTACTCCCCTAGGAGTGTGGAAGGCTTTGAAGTGCTGCGAGTAAGATAAACTCTTAAGGAGACTGTAGGGGCATAGATCTAGGGTTCAAAGGGCCACTGGCCACCTCTCACACTGCTGGGGGCTTCAGAGTGGCTTGGGTTGACACTAGACCCCAAGAAGGACCCAATGACCATGCTCTGCTGTTTACATTGCTTTGCAGAGTGTTTGCATTGGAAGCAGAGAGAGAAGAATTTGCCAAAAACGGATGCGCAATGGCTGGGGTGTCTGTGGGAGGGAGGTGGACTCTGAGCTTGTCACAACCAGAAGTACCTAGGGAAAGGCTTGGGAGGGGGCTTGTGACTAAAGGGAAAGCACAAATAAGGCAGTCGGAAGCAAGATGACACCTCAATGTGGATTTGTCCAAGAAGAGTTGGTGACTAAAGCAGGGGTGGTCAGGAAGGTCTGATTGGTCGGGGGGCGGGATTTGGGGTGGGGCTATGTCCCTCTTGAGGCTTTAAAAGCTCATCGAAGAGGGGGGCAGGATGCTGTCATTTGCTCTCTGTTTCTCAGAGGGGAAGCAGCTTTTCCAAGCAGCTCCTGGTGACAGAGCAGGTGTTCATTGTCTGGACTGGCTGGGAGATCTTAACGGTCTCTGGCAGCAACATGGTGCCTACCCTGGCAGTCCCCACCCCATACGGCTGTATTGGCTGTAAGCTGCCACAGCCAGACTACCCACCAGGACTAATCACCTTCATGTTCTGCATAATGGTTATCACCATCGTCATAGACCTCACTGGCAACTCCTTGGTGATTTTGGCTGTGGGGAAGAGCAAGAAGCTCCGAAATTCTGGTAAGCTACCCTTCCTTCTCTCTATCCAGCTGGCAGCCACTTGCAACACCTAGGGTGTTAGTTTGTGCGCCCAGAACAGGGAATCTATGGACAAGCCCTCATACTGAATGTCCCTGTTCCCAATTCGCTGAAAATCTGAGCGGTGATGTTATGCATGGGGCCCGTAAACTTAGAGCTTTTCCAGGCTGAGGGAGCTCAGAGATTTAGCTTTGGGAGGCAAAGCGCAAAGCTCGCACTGTGTGGCAAACCGCCTAGTCCTGCCCCGTCAGGGACCTGATGCAGAGGAACGCGGCACTCTAACCGAGAGTGCGGCAACCACCTGGGGACAACACGCAGAGTTGGACGCCACAGAGGTGGCCGCGCGGAGGCGAAATGGACGCAGGGAGAGCAGCGAGGCTGAGACCCGCTCCCCGCTCCCCGCTCCCCGTTCCGGGAAAGTTAAGTTCTAGGGGCTGCCTTGGCGCTTAACCGAGGTAGCGCAGCAGCTGTGCCTTTGGGGGGCCAAGTCCCCACTCGCCCCGGTCCTGGGATCTAGGGCGGCTCCTGGGTAGCTCCGGAGAGCGGAGCACAGACCCCTGAGCCTGAGTATGGAGCAGGTTGGTCTGAGCCCGCGGGAGCTGAGCTCCATCCGCCCGTCCCAGGGCGCACGGTGGAGAGAGGCGAGAGGCAGGCTGGGCGCAGCAGGCTATGGCAGCAACGGAAGCGGCAGCAGCGGAGATCCCAAAGTCCGTAAGCAAGGTACTGGGGGGTCGCAGCGCGGGACCTAGGTGAGGCTTGGGAGTTTGGGGTTGGACAGAAGATAGGATTGCAGGAGGGTTGCAGAAGTGCTCAGAGGGGTGGTGGGGGGCTCAGAGAGTCTGCAGAGCGAGGGGCATCTGGGACCTGGCTGAGCGGCGAGTGAGACTCCCCTTGCTGCCAGCCAGTGCTCAGGGAAGGGAGCCGGCTGCTAGCGGGACTGCGGAGAGGCGCGGGAGGATGCTGGGGGCTGAGACCTGGGCCGGGGCTAGAGGCAGCAAACATTTCGAAGCGGTGAACCGACTTTGCAGGTTGGGTGGGAGAAGGTTCAGAGGGGAAAGAAGAGGGCAAAGGGGTCCAAACTCTGCCCTCTGGCCGCGGAAGGGAGGGGCCCGTGCCCGGGGGTCTCTGGCCAAGTTCTCTCTGGGTGCCCCGGGGGATGGTGGTGCGAAAAGATAGAGGGAGGGGGTGCCCGAGGGGTTCGAGTACCCACTGGACCCGGGAGGTCGGGGCGCGAGGGAGAAGGCGGTCAGTCTCGAGGAGATTATTTTGCCGGGTAAAAGAATCAGAAACACCACACAAGTTTCAAAATGCAGTGTGAGGGCACGCAATCATTCAAAGTTTTCTTCTAAACTTTGGTGGATGTGTTTGATTTCTCCTGGATCCCCTGGGGACACGGACCACACACTTGGACCTCATCTTTACGTTAGTAGTCCGGTCCCAAGGGGCAGAACCACCCAGCCCCAGGGTCACCTGAGAAGTCCATTTTTCTTTTATTTAATTTTCTTCTTCCCTTTACTTTCCTCCTTCCCTTATAAAATACAAGTGAAGGTTTTCATGGCTGTGTGGCTTTGTTTTTAAGACTTTGCCCTCTCTCTTTCCCGCTTCTCTTCGCTTAATTCATTACTTTGAGGGAAACCCTAGAAAAATCCTCTTGGGTGGAAAGCACTGAGGCTATGCGCTCTGGCAGCGCTAGCCAGCATGAGGAGGCAGAGGAGCTGAGCCATTCCTTTGCTCTTTGAAAAAGTACTCATTTTCTCCCAGTCCCAAATGAAGTGCAATATTTTGCTAGACCAGTTCTAATTAGCAATGAGGTGCTTCCAGAGAAAGAGGATTCTCCGCCTTCATTTGGCTTCTACCTTTTCTTTCTTTCTTTTTTTTGAACGGTTTTACTAAAATGTTCCTACCGATGCCCTACGAAACCGGAGTCCGCTTCCCCCTTCCTCCCGTCCCCCCCCCCCTCACACACACTTTTCTGTTTAGCAGTGCCAGGGGCCGGACCCTGGTGCAGAGTGGCGAATGTGCTTGTGCCGCTCAGAGCCTGGACGGGCATCAAATATGCACTTGTGCTAATCCTTGCAGGATTTTCCTGATAGAAAAAAAAAAGTCCTGCTCACTATTTCTTTGGTCTCAGACTAAATTTTACAGGGTTCCCTCTCTTCCCCTCAGCTTTTATTCTTATGTTATCTCGGATATAATACATTTTACTAGGCTGAGTCTTAGATTCTTGTCTAATTCCGCTGAGGAAAACTGCCTAAGAAAACTACAATTCTCTGTGAACTTATTTGCATTATGATTGCAGTGATAGGCTAGAGAAGGCAGAGGTCTAGTTTTCGGGGTGCAGGGTATGGAAGCTTCCCGACATTACTCCAATCTCTCCCTCCTCCCACTCGCCATCCTGCTTCCTACAACAGCTTGATCACCTCCACCACCCTTTCCCCTCTCTCCCCACCCTACCCCCAGGAAAAAAAAAAGTCTGCATTTTGTTTTTGTTTAAAATGGTCGCTTTGTGTCGCTGTGTGAGTGTGAAGGGCTCCTCAAGGGGCTTTTGTATTTACTGCTTTTTGAAGAAATAATGTGGTCAAAGAACAGGTCTCCCTAACCTGACTGTGCATCAGAATCACCTGGGATATGTTTGTAAATAAAAATAAAACCACAACTGTATTTCATTGAAAGAATTCTAGAATTCTAAATTGTCAAGATTCCAGTTGGCCTTTTCCTCGAGCTTAAACTTGTAGTTTTTCATACTTAACCATTTATTCTTCTCTGTCTTTCCCCCCTCTCCCTCCCCGGATGTGTTTTTCAGGCAACATCTTTGTGGTTAGCCTCTCAGTGGCTGATATGCTGGTGGCCATTTACCCCTACCCTCTGATGCTGCATGCCATGGCCATTGGAGGCTGGGATCTGAGCAAGTTTCAGTGCCAGGTGGTCGGATTTATCACAGGGCTGAGTGTGGTCGGCTCTATCTTCAATATCATGGCAATTGCCATCAATCGTTACTGCTACATCTGTCACAGCCTCCAGTACGAGCGGATCTTCAGTGTGCGCAATACCTGCATTTACCTGGTGGTCACCTGGATCATGACCGTCCTGGCTGTCCTGCCCAACATGTACATTGGCACCATCGAGTATGATCCTCGCACCTACACCTGCATCTTCAACTATCTGAACAACCCCATCTTTGCCGTGACCATCGTCTGTATCCACTTTGTCCTCCCTCTTCTCATAGTGGGTTTTTGCTATGTGAGGATCTGGATGAAAGTGCTGGCAGCCCGTGATCCTGCTAGGCAAAATCCTGACAACCAATTTGCTGAGGTTCGCAATTTTCTAACCATGTTCGTGATCTTCCTCCTCTTTGCAGTGTGCTGGTGCCCTATCAATGTGCTCACTGTCTTGGTGTCAGTCAACCCAAAACAGATAGCAAGCAAGATCCCCAACTGGCTTTATCTTGCAGCCCACTTCATGGCCTACTTCAACAGCTGCCTCAACGCCGTGATCTATGGACTGCTCAATGAGAATTTCCGAAGAGAATATTGGACCATCCTCCATGTTATTCGACACCCTATTCTCTTCCTCTCTGGTGTCATCACTGATATACGTGAGATGTGGGAGGCCAGTGTCCTAGGCCGTGTCCATGCCCATGCCCCTGCCCCTGCCCCTGCCCTTGAACAAGCTCAAGAACAAGCCCATGAACAAGACCATGCCCATGCCTGTCCTGCTCCTGAGGAAATACCAATGAACGTCCGGAATGTTCCACTACCTGGTAATGCTGCAGCTGACCAACCTGAGCATGCCTCTGGCCACCCCAAGCCAGCCTCTGTTCACTCCAGGCCTGCCTCTGCCTACCACAAATCTGTTTCTGACCACCACAAGTCTGTCGTTAGCCACTCCACGCTCGCCTCTGGTCACCCCAAGTCTGCTACTGTCTACCGCAAGCAGGCCTCTGTCCATTTCAAAGATGACTATGTCCATTTCAAGCCTTCCTCTGTCCATTTCAAGGCTGACTCTGTTTATTTCAAGCCTGCCTCCAGCCACCCCAAGCCTGTCCCTGGCCACCAAATCCCTACTGGAAGCCCCTCCAGGAGTCTCTTCAGCCCTGTCACCAGCCGCCCTAAACCCACCACTGGTCATGTCAAGCCTGCCATCATTGGTTATCCTCAGCCCTCTACTGCTGGACACTCTGAGTTCACTGTGTCCTGCCACCCTGAGACCACTGCTACCGGACACCTTGAGTGTGATGTTACTGATCGCCCTGAGCCTCCCTCCAGCCCTGCCACTGGCTCCCTCAAGCCTGCTGTCACTGCTCACCCTCTTGACTCCACTGTGGTCACCACTGACAGCATTGATTACCATGAGGTTGTGGTACTTGATGTTGAAATTGATTCTTATGAAATGACCATATGAAAAATGCTCTTAGGGATGGCCAAGCAATGGTCCACTTTTAAGTTTGTCTAGCACATGTAACCTCACTGCATTTAAACATAGAAAGGCACGCAAACACTGACTCACAGCCATGTTGTAAGCTAATTCCATCATTCACGCATACTCCCTTGTATCACATACTCAAAAGTGTGTGTGTGTGTGTGTGTGTGTGTGTGTCTGCTATTTTAGAAATCAAATTGCCATCAAGTTTGACTTCTGTTGTTCTGAGCCTACCTTTCCTTCTTCTGCTGGCCTTGAGCCCACAGTGATCCTTGACATTTTAGACTTGGATTTTTCCTCTTCCTCCCCTTCCCTCATTTCCTCCTCCTTGTTCCTGCTTTCTTCTTCCATCCTCCGAGGGAGGGATGAGGGAGAAGTGCATGTGCAATGTTGAAGGTGCGCCCTGTGAAGGCTTCTTAAAGTTAATGTGACCACAGAGCTTTATGTTCCTAAGTGTCTAATTCTATATTATACATTTAATGACAGTCAGAAAGGCAGATGTGATAAAGTACAAGTAGTTGAAACAGTTTTGTTTCTAAATTCCAGCACACAATATGACCCATATCTAAAAATAATTTGACAAGCTCTTATTAAAATGGATTTTTATGCTTATGAAATCAAATGGCAAAATGAAAGATGTGGCCACAATGAATTGTTTTTATTTTGTGAAAATTCAAACATCAGTGCTTATTTTTATAGTCAAACATGAATGGAAAGAATGACATGTTTTTACCTTTTTTGCAGTCACTTATGTCTTTTAGTATCTGCTAGGATTTTCTTTTTCATTTAGATTCAGAGAGACACATCCATTCATAAATTGGTTTCTTCTAAAATTTAAACTTATGGTTGCTAGGATCAATTGTAGTTGAGTTTTTAATACTGTAATTCATAACTACACTATACCTCAGAGATTTTTTAAATTGCCTGATGTTTTCACACAATCAGTTTTTATATTTTTCTTTTTCATTCAAAAGGGAATGCAAGGTAATACTGGTAGCCAGAAGTCAATGGATTTCTTCCATGGAGGTTGTAAATGAGTGTTTCTCTGAAAGCCTTTTCCTTCTGCCTTGTCCCTAACTGGGGTGAGAGGTGGAGAGGAAGAGATGGCAACATCAGCCAGTCTCCCTCCCCCTTGGTTGAGGTGATAAGCAATGTTAAGTCATAGACATCTTGCATCAGCAGACTTGACAGCCCAAGAAGTAATTTTCCCCTAGGGTTCAAGAAAAAAGTTGTCGTTTAATAAAAATTTCAATTATTGATTCAAATTGACACTTATAATAATGTTTACTGTACAAAAGCTTGTAAGGATAAGTGGAAATGTACTGTCTTAATTCGATTCTGTTTTTGTGGTAGCAATTAAATAAAAGTGTTTTTGTGGCTTTGGTGTGCAATTTGTTGTTAAATTCACTTCTTCCACCAGGCTTACTTGTGGGGAGGGTTCAGAGGTGGGTGGAAAAGCATTGACCTTGGGGAATCAAAAGACTTGCGTGCAGGTTCCATCCCTGCTACTAGCTTGCTTCACCAGCTTGCAAGTCACATGACACCTCTCTCTTCAGTTTCTTTACTGTGGTAGGGTGGAGGGTGTGGAGGGCTCACTAGCTTTAGTGTGTTCTCACTAGTGCACTGACAATGGATGACTGAACCTGCTGCTCTTGGACTTTCAGATCTTGCCTTCCATGGCTTCTCAAAACAGGTCCCTTTTCACACCCATGGAAGGAGTGAAGCCAAGCCCAATAATGTCACAACCCCAGAGGCTGCTGGGACCAAGTGATAGAATTTATGAACCAGTCAGTGCAGGGAGGCACTGGAATGGGCAGCAGGGAAACAGGTGGTTTCTGTTTCAGCTGGAAGATGGTGGCAAGACCCAGCCACTGGGCAAGACTCCTGACTTCAGGAATGCAGTCTCAAAAGAATCTTTAATGACAGGGAATACCTAAAATAAACTGCTCCATAAAAACCACACAAAAAACACACACACCTGGATATATGCAATAAGATACCAATTTTGTTAAGAAAATACATACGTCCTAACCGGTTTGGCTCAGTGGATAGAGTGTCGGCCTGCGGACTGCAGGGTCCCAGGTTCAATTCCTGTCAAGGGCATGTACCTTGGTTGCGGGCACATCCCCAGTGGGGCGTGTGTGGGAGGCAGCTGATCAATGCTTCGCTCTCATCGATGTTTCTAACTCTCTATCCCTCTCCCTTCCTCTCTGTAAAAAATCAATAAAAATATAAAAAATCAATTAAAATTATCTATCTATCTATCTATCATCTATCTATCTATCTATCTATCTATCTATCTATCTATCTATATAAAGAAAATACATACATTTAAAACATGCACATATACATAGCCCCAGAGATATGCATATATGTATAATGGTTTTATCCAGGTTTAGCCAGACTGTGAATATAAACTGAGGTCATCTTAACCTTTCATGCCCAAATTAAAGTGGTTCTAGCCCCACCAGAATGACTGATGCACCTTGGCTGATCGCCTGTGCAAAATTTCTTGCAAGAATTCCTGGACACCCAAAAAAGATGCTTATTTGTGCTCACAAACTGATCAACAATCAGTACCTCCTCCCTTGTTCTTCCTCTCTGCCCCTACCCAAGGATCTTTGCTTTGGGTGAGATTACAAGTGTTCAAACCAAGGGTGCTGTGTCTCAGTGCTCCAAAATGTTATTCTTCAGGGGCTCAAGGGATGCAGGGCTTAGAGGAGTTGGAAGGTTTAGAAAAACTGTCACTTTTTAAAACTTTGTTTCACACTCTGCTCCTAGATGCCTGAAGCAACGCTGTTTATGCCCAAAGTACAGTCTCACAAAGTCTCATGGAAGCAGCTACTTCAGCCACTGCTTGCCTGCAAGCTGCGTTCATCATTTGTGCTTGCCCACCTCTGCCCCTAAGGAACAAGCAGCAGTTCATGCACAGTGCCTTATCAATTCATATATAGCCAAGAAACATTTTTCTCTACTCCTCCTTCCTTATCCTCTCTCTCTCCACTTCCAAAATCAAGAAGCCTCATAAACACATTTCTTGACTTACCATGCCCAATATGAGTGACCAAGGCAAGACGCTGAATTTCTGAGGTCAGGTTTAATGTGTTTTGTAGTTCTCCCCAGCAAAATGCAAAGCTTCTGGCTTTTATACTAGTGAGAACAAAGGAGCCAGTTTTGCTGACTTTCCCAAAGAGAGAATCTGCCTTCAGGTGAGCCTAAGTCTCCATATAATCAAAAGATAAAAAAAAATGCAAAGTAATTTTTATATGACAGGTTTCCCCAGTTTCTACTTTTTTCTTTTTAAATGGACATATAATTTATATACTGTCAAGTGACAGCTTAACAATTTTACATACTTACATATCTGTATAACTGCCACTCTAACCAAGATATATATGTGTCCCCAAAAATGTATACACACTTTAACAGCTGATAGCTCAATTTTAAAAATGAAATGTATATTAATAAACACTGCCTTTATAATTATTCAAAGTGTGTGTGTATACATTTTGGGGGGACACCCTATATATAACCCTCCAGAAGGCTCCCTTTTGCCTCCTTACAGTCAACACTACATCCAAAGGCAACCACTATCCTGACATCCTTCACCATACAATGATATTGCCTGTTCTAGAACTTCATATAGATGGAAGCATATGGTATGTATTTTTTTGTGTTCAATTTCTTTTTTGAAGAAATTATGGTAAAATATACATAAATAAAAATTACCACTTTAACCATTCTTAAGTGTACAGTCAGTGACATTAAATGTGTTCAGTGTTGTGCAATCATCACCACTATACATTTCTAGAATTTCATCATCCCAAACATACTCTGCAGCCGTTACATAATAACCACCTATTCCCATTTTCCGCAGCTCCTGGTAACCTCTATTCTACTTTCTGATTCTATGAATTTGCCTATTTTAGGTACCTAATATAAGTGGAATCATACCATATTTGTCATTTTGTATCTGGTTTCTGTCACTGAGCATAATGTCTTCCAAGTTCATCTATGTTGCTGCACGTGTCAGTACTTCATTTATTTAAAAATTTAATTTATTTTTAGAGAGAGGAAGAGAAAGGGACATCACTGTGAGAGAGAAACATTGATCCATTGCCTCCCATATGCAACCCAGGGATGGAATCTGTAACCTGGGTATGTGCCCTGACTGGGAATCAAACCCACAACACAGGATGATGCTCAACTGACTGAACCACACCAGCTAGGTCAGTACTTTATTTTTTAGTGGCTGAATAATATTCCAGTGTATGTATATACTACATTTTGTTAGTCCATCCATCCACTGATGGACATTTGAGCTGCTGTGAGCTGCTATGGTCTTGATCTACAAATATTTTTTGAAGTCCCTGATTTCAATACTTTGGGATATATGTCTAGGAGTTGTGTTAATAAATCATATGCTAGTTTTGCTTTTTTTGCTCAATATTATGTCTTAAATTTATTTATGTTTTTGTGTATATCAGTATTTTTTTATTTTTATGTAGTACTCTACAGAATGAATATACCACAATTTAGTTACTGATTCTACTGTTGATGGACTTTTAAGTTGTTTCCTGTTTGAGACTACTACTGTCCTAATTTAGAGGCTTGAAACCAACAATGTTGACTTTTGTTTAAGCTATCATTTACAAAGCTCCTGCTACGTGATAGGCACCATTCAAAGCACTTTACTTCTTTTTATCTCCGATTCCCATAAAATCGCTGCCAGATTGATATTATTACTTCTATTTTTGAGAAGAAGAGATGGAGGCTAGCAAAGGTTAAGAAATTTGTCTAGAATCACAAACCTGGAAAGTTGGGCAATTTGAGCCTAGAACTGCTTAGAGAAGGTCAAGTATAAATTTTGAATAGTACTTTATAGTGAATTCTGTTAGGGTTAATCAAGCCAGTTTAGCCTAAAGTAACAGCAACCATAGCTAACATTATTTCATAATTTCTATATGCCAAGTACAGCACTGAAAAACTTACATAAGTTATAATAATTAATTCTGAGAATGAATATAAAAGTTTGTATTCTCTACATTTTCTCTGACACTGCTATCTACTTCACTGCCATGTTGAATCCCCAGGCTTCATCCAGGACTCCCACATCACCCACATCAATTTGGTTTATAAATCCAGTAAATTCTGCCTCTTCAATAGCTCTTTAATTCATCTTTTTATCTTAATCCTCATAGATCTTTTTTTTAAAAAAAAAGAAAAAAGGATCACTGGGTCCCTTTTTAAAAGCAAATATTTTTTATTGATTTCAGAGAGGAAGGGAGAGGGAGAGAGAGATAAAAACACCAATGATGAGAGAGAATCATTGATCAGCTGCCTCCTTCACTCCCCCTACTGGGGATGGAGCCTGCAACCCAGACATGTGCCCTGATCAGGAATCGAACTGGGACCTCCTGGTTCATAGGTCGATGCTCAACCACTGAGCCACGCCAGCCAGGCATTACTTTCTTTTTTGATCATCATCTCTTAGATGTATTATTTTAAGAGCTCTGAACCCCCCTCCTTGCTTTTTTAATCTGCTTTCACCAAACCAACGTAGTACTCTTTCTATATTGCAGATCTAAATCTAACTCTCCTCCAGTCTACCTCCTAACCTAACTTGATTGTACCCTCCCTTGACTCACTCTGTAAGTCAGCTATATGAAACTGCCTGATCCTCCCTGGTGCTAAATTTTTTTAAAATATATTTTATTGGTTTTTTACAGAGAGGAAGGGAGAGGGATAGAGAGTTAGAAACATCGATGAGAGAGAAACATCCATCAGCTGCCTCCTGCACACCCCCTACTGGGGATGTGCCCTGTAACCAAGGTACATGGTCTTAGCCAGAATCGAACCTGGGACCTTTCAGTCGGCAGGCTGACGCTCTATCCACTGAGCCAAACCAGTTAGGGCTGGTCCTAAATTTTTAAAAGTTCTTCATATATTAGGTTTATTAGTCCTTCACCTGTAGTATATATTGCAGATATTTTCTTCTCATTTGTCAGTTGTCTTTGATTTTGTTTATGGTGTATTTGCCATGCAAATATTTAGGTAATAAAATTTATTTGACTTATTTTTCTTAATATTTATTGTTGAGAATATTACAGATGTCCCCCATATTTGACTTCTATTATTGTCCCTGGATTTTGAGTCATAGATAGCCTTTCCCTACACAAAGGTTAAAAAGGAATTCTTCACATTTTCCTATAGTACTTGCATGGTTTCATTTTTTATTTTAAGCTATTTTGAGTCTATTTTTTGTCTATGGTGTGAGATATGGATGTAATTTTATCTATTTCCTATGAAATCATCTGGGTCTGGTGCTCTTTTGTGGAGTGGTTCCTTAGAAACTTCCTCTACCCTTCTATAGAAATTGGTCTATTTAAGCTTTCTAACTCTGATGGGGTCAATTTTGGTAACTTGAATTTCCTAAAATATTATCCATTTCCTCTAGGTTTTCAAATTTCTTCAAATTTGTTTGTATAGAGTCTCCTAATTTTTAACATTTCTTTTGTTTCAATGGTTACTTCCTCTTTGTCATTTCTTATTTGGTATATTTGTACTTCCATTCTCCATTTCTTTTCTTGATAAAGTCAGTTAATACTTCGTCTATATTATTAATATTTACAAAATTGAATTTATTTTTTAGTTTTAAAAATTTATCTTTATTGTTGAAAGCATTATATATGTCCTTATTTTCCTCCCATTGACCCCCTCCACTCCCGTTCCCATCCCCTCCCTAGGGCTTCCCCACACTATTGTCTATCCATGGGCTTTGCATATATGCATATACTAGTAAGTTCATTGGTTAATCTCTTCCCACCTGCCTCCTTTCCTCTGAAATATGTCAGGCTGTTGCGTGCTTCAATGTCAACCTGGATCTTTTTTGTTCATCATTTCATTTTGTTCATTAGATTCCACATATGAGTGAGATTATGTGATATTTATCTTTCTCTGACTGGCTTATTTTGCTTAGCATAGCCCCCTCCAGGTTCCTCCATGCTGTCTCAAAGGGTAAGAGATCCTTCTTTTTTACAGCTGCATAGTATTCCATTGTGTAAATGTACCACAGTTTTTTAATCCATTCATCTACTGATGGGCATTTGGGCTGTTTCCAGATCTTAGCTATTGTAAATAATTCTGCTATGAACATAGGGGTGCATATATTCTTCCTGATTGGTGTTTCAGGTTTCTTAGGATATATTCCTAGAAGTGGTATTATTGGGTCAAAAGACAGTTCCATTTTTAATTTTATGAGGAAAATCTATACTTTTTTCCCACCAACAGTGTACTAGGGTTCCTTTTTCTCCACATCCTTGCCAGAAATTGTTGTTTGTTGATTTATTGATGATAGCCATTCTAGCAGGTGTGAAGTTGTACCTCATTGTCATTTTAATTTGCATCTCTCTTATGATTAGTGACACTGAGCATTTTTCCAATATGTCTCTTGGCTATTTGTATGTCCTTTTTGGAGAAGTGTTTATTCAGGTCTTCTGCACATTTTTGTTGTTGTTGTTGTTAATCCTCACAGGAGAATATATTTCCATTGATTTTTAAAGAGAGAGGAAGGGAGAGGGAGCGAGAGATAGGAACATCAATGATGAGAGAGAATCATCCATCATCTGCCTCCCACATGGGGATCCAGCATGCAACCTGGGCAGGTTCCCTGACCAGGAATCAAACCAGTGACCTCTTGGAGCATGGGTCAATGCTCAACCACTGAGCCATACAGGCTGGGTGAGAAGGAACTTCTGAACTCTCCTCCCCTTTTTATATGCAAAGCCCATGGGTAGATAATAGTTTGGGGAAGGCCTGGGGAGGGAATGGAAGCAGGGTGGAGGGAGTCAATGGGGGGCAGGGAATGGGGACATCTGTAATACTTTCAACAATAAAGATAAATTTAAAAAAAGAAAAGTACAATTTTGTAAATATTAATAATATAGACAAAGTATTAACTGACCTGAATCTGCAAGTGACTCAGGCAGAGAAACCTATTTCAGGAAGGATAATTTAGGATGTTTGCCTTAGCCTAATTTTAATTAAATATAGTAAATAAAATGGCTTCAGTGCCTGTTAGCTAGATAACTTCTGTGTCCCATTGTTTCTGAATTACCTAGCAAGAATTTTCCTGCCATGTGTGTTCAGCTCTTCCTCAACTATTTGTAAAGCAGCCACCCTCACTTCTAAAATCTAATACTTCATTTCCCCCTTTTTCTTCTTTGTCCAATATGTCTTATATACCCAATGTTGCCCCTATTGTCTTTGGAATTTTCATGTTTATGTGAATTCCCCATGTACATGTATTAACACTTTGATTTTCTCCTGTTAATCTGTATCTGTTAATTTGATTATTAGCCCAGCCTAGAAGAACCTAGGTGAGAGGAAAAGTATGTATTTTTTTTAGCCCCTCACAAAGACAAATTTCACAGTGGAAAAGCTTCGGTTTAGCTTAGAAAAGAAGAAACCTGGGGAGAAACATTAGCCTCTGAGTTCTTCAAAACTGTCTTGGGAGACTTCTAGTGGCAGAACTTGTGAAAATATCTGTAGGTTTTGGCTCCATGAGTTCAGGGATCCTTCCATCTTTCACAGTCTATGAATTCATGATCATTGAAAGTTGCTCTTTGTGGTTTATCAAAGTGCTTCTTCACATTATACTACTTTGAGCAGGGCCTTAGCATAGTAGTGACTCATTAAATGTTTGTTGAATTGAATTGAATCCTTGCTACATAATGGAATCATTAGAAAACTGAACCTCATTATGTTGAAGTTTAACTTGACAATCAAATTGCTACCCAATTTTTCAACCTCTGAAACAAAAATCCTTTGTGAAGTGATACAATATTTATGTGAATTAGTACCAACCTTTGCGAGGGCATTAAACATTCCCCATTAATAATTGCTTCTAAGTTATAGTGCATACTTAGCAGGGAATGGGAGCATTTATGGGTTTTCTCTCCCACTATTCACAGTCTTTTAATGAAGGCTGTGGCTCACTTGAGGTGAGGGAATAAAGGACAAGGGAGCACTTGGATTCCTCTTTTTGCTCTTCACATTGTGACTGGGGAACAAGGCTGACTTCATTCCACAGCTGGATTGATGTGCAAATTTATCCCAGCTAATTGGCTTCCCCAGCTGTCTCCAGAGGGTGGATGTATTCTTTTATAAAGTGCTGCCTTGAGCTGCATTGAGAAAATTAGAACTACTTAATTGAATATCAATGAATCTTTATAAACTAATAATGATGGGGAGCCTGGGAAGCATGGTGTAGATTTGGGGCATTGAGAAGGGGAGAGCCCTGATTTGAATTTGTGGGAAGTGAAATTTTCTCTGGGTTTTACAAAACCTAGTTTAGGCTTCTTTGATCTGAAGTCCTTGAAAGTTCCACTGGTGCTTTCTTGAACATGTTATGTGGTGAGTATTGCACATGAGGAAGTATACAGGAATTACCCCCCCCCCCCACACACACCATCGCCACCTTTTCCCAATATCATAAAACTCAATGGTGGTTGAAGTGAATTTTTGCTCATGTAGGAAGAATCAATATTTTCTAGGAGTCAGGTTAGAGCTTTGGCAGTGCAACCAAACTGGTGTACCTTGTCTCTACCTGCACAGGGCAGTGGGGGAGCCAGTGAATGTGTCTTCTTGGTCCTGACAGATCTGACATTTGGAAACTGAGTAAACATAAATTTTTGTCTTTAAGTCCTACCAGGAAGTCCATTGAATCAAAACAAACCCAAAACACTAACCCAAACAAAAACAACAAATAACAAAATCCCGCACAGTTAAAAATAGCTGAGCTAATATTGCTGGATCTCTGGTATATTCAGAGGTTCACTGAGTTGTGCCCAAAGTGAATATTTCATTTTCCTCCTCTTTTCTACCTCCCTCTACTATCTGTGCTATTAGACAATCAAAGGTATTGCAAAAATACAACAAAAGCAAGTGCAACATCACTGTAAGAGATAGGCATAGTTTAATAGAACAAAATAAAATGTCTAGAAACAGGCCCATAGTATTTAAGAATTTATTATGCATTAAGGGTGTCATTTCTGATCTGGAAAAAAATTATTTATTCCATAAATGGCCCTGGGATAATTGGTTAACTATTTGGTATAAAAAGTTCTTATTAAAGATAGACCTTTCAGGATACTCTTAAACAAATTCTGACTGTTTAAAGACTGATGTGCCCCGGTTTGGCTCAGTGGATAGAGCGTCAGCCTGCGGACTGAAAGGTCCCAGGTTCGATTCCGGTCCAGGGTATATACCTTGATTTCGAGCACATCCCCAGTGGGAGGTATGCAGGAGGCAGCTGATCAATGTTTCTCTCTCATCGATGTTTCTAACTCTCTATTCCTCTCCCTTCCTCTCTGTAAAAAAATCAATAAAATATATTAAAAAATATTAAATACTTTGACGTGTGACCATTAAAAAATGAGATAGATAGGTATTTATATAAATAAAAGGCTAAGTGACCAACCATCCATCCATCCGACCATCCAGTACATATGATGCTCATTGGCAATTTAAAAATAAACATTGACTTTCACATGCAGTTTAATCAAGTTATCAGTCATTGTTTTTATCAATGTTGTTTTTATATCATGTTTTTGTTGTTATATCATGTCTTTGTTGTTGTTATATCATGTTGTTATTGTTTATTTATTAATCAATTTATATGTTATTTTCATGTACATTTTACTAATTTTCTTTCATCTCTGACACTTCTATTATAGAGAAAGGGCGAATAACAATATTAAAATATTTCTTCTAATTAATTTCCTTTCAATGTGCATGAATCCATGCACTGGGCCACTAGTGTATGTATAAACATGGAAGGCTATACTTAAGATGCTGGGTTAAAAAAAATCCAGTTTCCAGAATAAGGTCTCTTTGAGAAAACTCTATTTAAAATTAAATTAAAACAAATTAAAAAAACTTTTGATTAGCTTATTGGAGGCCTGTTCCTTTGTGTGACGTATTGACATTTTGACAAATGTTCATAAAAACAAAACAAAAAAAGCCCCATGGAATCTGTCTACTATGTTTTGGAATAAGCATGAAGTACATTTTTAATTTTAAAAATAAAAAATCAAAGAGAAATAATGATGGGAAGAGGAAATGAAGATGAATAATAATGTGATTTGGAGATAAAGAAAATATTTTAATATGAAAGCAAAGAAAGAAGTCATAAAGATAAAATATGATAAACTTGGTTATTAAAAGGACTACAAGTCAAGAAAATCACTAAAAATAAAATTAAAAGGCAAATGACAGACTTAGAACAATATTTGTAATACATATATATCAATATTCTGACAACTCAGTAAAGATGAACCCACTCAATAGAAACATAGGCAACAGACATAAAGACAATTCACAATGAAAAAATACAAAAGACCAATAAACATGAAAACCTTATTAGTAGCAAACCCCACACATTTGAAAATACTGTAATTATTGATACTATGTCTATCAAATGGGAAGCATCTCTTTCAGTGCTAACTCCCAGAGAGGAAAGGAGAGGGAGAGAGAGGTTGAAACATCAATGATGTGAGAGAATCATAGATCAGCTGCCTCCTGCAAACCCCCTACTGGAGATCAAGCCTGAAACCTGGGCATGTGTGCTGACCGGGAATAGAACTGTGACCTCCTGGTTCATGGGTCAGTGCTCAACCACTGAGCAACACCGGCCAGGCTAATTGTTAGATTATTATTTGGCAAAGCTAAACATGTTTTTGTATATTCATTGACTATTTGGATTATTTTTCTAAAAACTTTAAAGGATTTATTGGTATTCTTTATCCATTTTTTGATTAAATTGTTTGTAGCAATTTTTGCCTGGAAAAAACTATTAACCCTTTTCAGATGTGTTGCAAATATTTTTCCTATTCTATTATTTGCCCTTTAACTTTGTTTATATGTATTTTACTATATAATTTAAATTTTTTTATGTAGTCATATTATCAATATTTCACTTTATAGCTTCTGGGTTTGAACATTTTATACTTCAGGGTAAGAAAAACATTATTTTTTATTTTTTCCTTAAACTCCATAGGTTTTACATATTGATTTTTTTAACTCACCTGAATATTTTTGTGTGTGTAATGTGTGAAATAAGGCTCTATATTTGTTTCATTTCAAATAATAATGGTCAATGCACTTTGCGGAATAAACCTTACTTTCCGCACTGATTTGAAATATCAATTTTATCATATATTACATTGTTGATACTGAGTGGCCAGATTATTATGACCACCTGACGTTTGTAGGCAAATTAACTATAATTTCGCGCTGAAGTAGCTAGAGGGCCAGACCATTATAAATAGGGAAGCAGGTTGTTTACCACGACAGTAGAAGTGATTTTTTTCTGAAGATATGGGTAAACAACGCGATTTAACAGCCTTTGAACGTGGGATGATTGTTGGCGCTCGGAGCTATGGAGCGAGTATCAGCAAGGATACTTAGGTATGTTGTGCTATTCAGGATATATATTTAAAGGTGTCCCAACGAAGTACTGATGGGTGGTCATAATAATCTGGCCACTCAGTGTATATGTATGTATATCCCACGTTCAAAGGCTGACACCAGCATGACACCAGCACAGAAATAATCAAGAAGATCATTGAAATAGAATGAGCATTCTAGAAAATCATTGAAATAGAATGAGCATTCTAGAAAAAATATATATATATATACACACACACACACACACACACATATACACTGAGTGGCCAGATTATTATGACCACCTGACGTCCATATCTTCAGAAAAAAATCACTTCTACTGCCGTGGTAAACAACCTGCTTCCCTATTTATAATGGTCTGGCCCTCTAGCAACTTCAGTTCGAAATTATAGTTAATTTGCCTACAGACGTCAGGTGGTCATAATAATCTGGCCACTCAGTGTATATGTGTGTGTGTGTGTGTGTGTGTATATATATATATATTTTTTCTAGAATGCTCATTCTATTTCAATGATTTTCTAGAATGCTCATTCTATTTCAATGATCTTCTTGATTATTTCTGTGCTGGTGTCATGCTGTCTTAATTACTGAGACTTTATAATGGATTTACATTTTTTATTTTATAATGGATTGTGATATTTAAAACATATATCCTCCCTTATTATTCTTTTTCAGAAATATGTTATTTATAATTACATTGAATCTGCCAAAAGAAATCAGAAATGATTTGTTAAATTTAAAAAAGTTACCACTGACCCATTGATGGGAATGACATATTTATATTCATTTACAAGATATCTGCCCAGGAACCAGGTATGTCACTCTATTCATTCAGGTCTTGTTATGGGTCCTTTGGTGAAATTTGGATTCCTCTCTCTCAATCCTCCATTATTTGCTATTCCTGAAATTTCTGCTCCAGATAAAATATACATTATTTTCAATGAGGAATTGGATGTGGAATGATTGTGCCAGGTTCATACAGTGAATTGATGACAGGACTATGGTAGAGAGAGAACTGCAGAGAGAAAGGAAGAGGGAGAAAACAAAGATATTTTGAACAGAAAATAAACAATCTTTGCAAAGGGAAGAAATGTGATAAACTAACAAAGTAAATGAAGGAGTGGTAAGGGAGAAGGGTGGGGGCTGTCATGCCTTGAGGACCCTCTTCTGCTCACAAAATTTACTCTCAAGGAAGTATAGAACATGGATAGGGTGCTTGCTTATTACACAATTATCCACAGTAGGTCTGTTATTAAGAGCTCAGAAACTCTGAGTGGGAGCTCAAGTCATTTAGAGACTCTTAACTGTAACCAGATCCTCAATTTCTCAGTGGCAGGCATGGTCCAGGAAGTGAAGATTATTCATGGATCAATGGTCTAGGTCAGAAGTTATTTGGATAATGCATCATGGCAGCATCTACTAGCCAGAATACCCAGCTAAGAGCCAGGAACCTTGAGTCATAGTTTTGCCCCTAACATCAACTCACCAAGGGACTTTGGGCCAATCATGAAATCTCCCAGGGCTTCACCTTTCCAAAATGTAAAATTGAAATGGTTCCTGCCCTATTTACCTAGAGGGGCACTGGAAGGTTAGAACAAGTAAAAGATGAACGCAGGGAAGAAGACAACATGGCCACTCTGACAAGTTGTGTAAGTAGCTCTGAAGAAGTAGTTTAGGGGTAGAAGAAGAGGAAGACAAGATAGGTATAAAAATCATGGTGGGGAAGAAAACTCAACTACAAAATCTGTGTTGGAGCCAGCTGCAAGCAAGAACCCTTTAGACAAAGAAAAACCCAAGAACTGGGGCAAATGAGAGAGAGAGAGAGAGAGAGAGAGAGAGAGAGAATTTCGTGGGTGAAGGACAAAAGAAAAGGAGTATAATATTGTCATATCTATGGTGACCTTGCTAAAGGCGTTGAGAAGATGGAAGGACAAGGCGAAGTGAGAAGCAACTCTCCAGTTTCCTCTGGATAGGCAAGGCAAATTGAAGACCACTGCAGGGGGAGATTTGTTTGGAGAACTAGAGCAACTGCTCAGCCAGAGACAATCTGGTGGGGACCTTGTTTATTAATTTGATTGCAACCGATCCACAAGACCAATTAACAGTAATTCTCATCCTGAAGAGTAAGAGATTTGATGGGCACTTCAGATGAGCAGAGAAATGTGATTTGTGGTGGAGACCATATCAGAAGAAAAGGGGCCAGAGTGGTGTTAGGATGATTTCCTTTGGCAGTCCATAGGTAGGGAATCTGTTCATGCTCTGCAGGAATGAAATCCTGACCTGCTTAGGGAGCTATTGTACACTTATTCACAGTTGCAGGGCAAGAAGTAGACAGCTCTGGGAGCTGACCTGAGCATGCAGGCATGACCCAAAGAGCTGGAGGGGCAAGTAGGTGCTCTCCAGATTGAGTCAGGGAAGAGTTGGGTCTAGAGAAGGAGCGCTGTTCTTTGGGATTTATTTCTCAGAAAATACACGTGGAACACATTCTGAGAACTCAGCTGGATTTAAGTCTTTATCACATTGAGGCATACTTCATAATTGCAAAGTCTAAGGCAGAGAAAAAGCTGTCATTGTTCCATTTTTGCTTGGAAATTGTTTTCAGCGTAGGTGTTGGGGAGACCCAAAGACAGAATATTGGTGTTGTACAAGAAATCAGGGGTGGGACAGGGGTCTTTGGTGACTCAACTGTGCCATTGGCAAAAGGGCGTTGAGCGTAATTGTCTTGGGAGAAAGGCAGGACAACAAGACCAGCCTTGAATGCCAGCGGGAAAGGAGAAATGAAAGAACTGAATGACCCAGGAATTTCTGAAAAGGGGAAGACAAACAAAGAGGAGGCTGGATCTCAATTTCAGCAAGAAAGAAACAACTGGGAAAGGAGCTGGGGAGGACATAGAGGTCTCAGGAAATGATAACTGGGCCAAAGACAAAGGACAAGAAAACAGGAGCCCTCTCTCATCAAGAACTGACCACTTTATAGGAATCCATGGAGCAGGAAGACAGGATAGAGGGGGTGGCAGAGGTGGGGAGGAGGACTTCCAGGGTCCATTGAAGGGAAAGAGCAAAGAGAATGAACTCAACAGATCCAGACTAGATGGAATCAAAATACAGGAGCTTGCCCCCAGCCTAAGATAGAGGAAAGCAAAAGAAGTGCAGGGTAGGAAGGGGGAAGTGCACGGAGTTCAAAGGCAAGCTCAAATGCTTCATTAAAATGACACAAACACAAACCACAACTCATCATTGAGACATGTACAAGTGGCTAATAATGTAGAAGGCCAGAGAGGTAGCTGCTGGGGCCCTGGGAGAAGAGAAAAGGGATGTTATTTCAGTATAAGGACAAGGAGGAATACAAAGAGGACAGTGTATTGTGGGGGAGGCCAAGGAGGTTGGGGGCTTTTCACAAGGGAGCAGAGAGGAGAGCTAGAAGAGCAGGCTGTGTTTCTTACACAGTGTGCATTTTCTAGTTCCTGTGAGATGTGGGTTCAAGATGTACGATTGTGTGAAGGTGAATTAGAGAGAGAGAAAGCAGCATTGTGAACATGAAGAACAAGAAAAATATTAAAGGGAAAAGTTACTTAAGCAAGCCACATGTTTCCCCCAAGTAAAAAGAAATATAAGAGTAAAAGGGTATTTCCACTCTATGTATATTATAAAAATGAGCTGAAAGCAACTGGAGAATGGTCCTTTTTACTCAGTAGTCAACATTAGACTGAATAAGAGATGTAGAATTTCAGTTGGGGAAGATAAAAAGAGTACTGGAGATAGATGGTCATGATGGTTGCACAGCAATTTGAATGCACTTAATGCCACCAAACTATATACTTACAAATGGTTAGCATGGCCAATTTTATGTTATTTGTATTTTACCACAATAAAAATTCATCTGGACAAATTCTGGGAACTGCAGATAGAAGCCACTCTTTGAAGTTATGCTATTACTTACCAAGAATAGGACAAAGGGCTGGCAGAACCTAGGACATCTGATTGCCAAGTGTGGTCTCTAAAGCCAGAATGTCTGGGTTTAATCCCAGCTACTACTTATTCCCTGTGTGATCTCAGATGAGAGGATTTTTTATCTATAAAATTGTCATAATAATAATAATAATAATAGTATCTACTCAAAGGGTTGTCAGAGAAATTGAGTTAATGCTTGCTATGTGCTGTCACAGAAAAAGCACTCAGTAAATGTGGGCTCCTGTCACTGTCCCACAGCTGCTTCGCAATAGTAAACTCTTAACTTGAGAACCAATTTATGTAAAGCACCAGGCACAGTGCCTGGGACAAAATACATGCTCAGTAAAATTTAGTTTCCTTTCAGCATTTTAGTTTATAAAGTATGTTATATTTATTCTCTCATAAGTCAAGACAATTCCAGGAATTAAGAAAAATGTTTCCTTTTAAAATTAAATTTATTGGGGTGACATTGGTTAAGATCATGTAGGTTTCAAGTGTACATTTCTGTGGTACATGATCTGTATATTGCATTGAGTGGCTACCATCCAAAGTCAAATAATATTTTATTACCATATATTTGGCCCCTTTTACCTTTTACTATACCTTTACCCCCTTCCCTCTGGTAACCACCATACTGTTGTCTATGTCTCTGAGTTTCAGTTTTATATCCCACATATGAGTGAAATCATATGGTTCTTAGCTTTTCCTGACTGACTTATTTCCCTTAGCATAATATTCTCAAGGTCCGTCCATGTTGTTGCAAATGGCCCTATTTCATCCTTTCTTATGGCTGAGTAGTATTCCATTGTGTATATGTATCACATCTTCTTTATCCAGTCCTCTATCACAGGACACTTTGGTTGTTTCCATGTCTTGGCCACCATGAATAATCCTATATAATAAAAGGGTAATATGCAAATAGACCAAACAGCAGAATGACCAGAACACCTGTGGCCCCTTGCCCCAGC
>NW_005370716.1:1023859-1041529 GCF_000412655.1 Myotis brandtii
GCAGGCCCCTGTCCCAGCCGGCCCGCCCCTGATGGCCCCCATTGGCGGCGGGCAAGCTGGACCCCACCAGTGCACGAATTCATGCACTGGGCCTCTAGTGTTACAATGAACATAGAGACACATATATCTTTGCGATAATATGACTTTGAGGTTTTGGGTCTATACCCAGGAGAGGAATTTTTGAGACATATGGTAGCTTTATTCTCAATTTTTTGAGGTATCACAGACTGATTTTCATAGTGGTTGCTCCAGTCTATATTTGTACCAGCAGTGAATGAGGGTTCCCTTTTTTCCACAACCTTTCCAACTCTTGTTATTGTTTGTCTTGTTGATAATGGCTACTCTAACAGGTGTAAGATGGTATCTCATTGTAGTTTTGGTTAGCATTTCCCTAACTGCCAGTAAGGTTGAACATCTTTTTATATATCATATGTCTTCTTGGAAGAGGTGTATTTTAAGGTCCTCTGTCCACTTTTTGATTGGGTTGTTTGTTTGTTTGGTGTTGAGTTTTATGAGTTCTTAAATATTTCTGAAATTAAATATTTGACAGAGCTATTATTTGCAAATATCATCTCCCATCTGGTTGGCTAGCTCTTTGTTTTATTGTCAGTTTCTTTTGCTGTGCAGAGCTTTTTAGTTTAATATAGTCTTATTCATTTATTTTTGCCGTTACTTTCCTTGCCTTTGGGGTCAAGTTCATAGAGTGTTCTCTATGACCAAGGTCTATAAGTTTGGTACCTATATTTTCTTCTATGTAACTTATTGTTTCAGGTCTTATATTTAGGTCTTTGATCCACTTTGAATTAATTTTTGTACAAAACTATAATCCAGTTTCATTTCTTTGCATCTGGCTTTCCAATTTTTCCAGCACCATTTATTGAAGAGACTATCTTTGCTCCATTGTGTGTTTCTGGCTCCTTTGTCGAATATTATCTGCCCATATACATGTGGTTTTATAGCTGGGCTCTCTATTCTGTTCCATTGATCTGTGTGTCTGTTTCTAGCCAATACCATGTTGTTTTGATTCTCATAGCTCTGTAGTATCATTTGAAGTCAGGTAGTGTGATACTCTCAGCTTTGTTCTTTCTTCTCATGATTGCCTTGGCTATTTGGGGTTCCATACAAATCTGATGATTCCTCAGTCTATTTCTTTAAAAATTGACATTTGGATATTGATGGGGATTGCATTAAATCTGTATATTGCTTTGGCTCATTATATTTTTCATATAATAAAGAAACTAGTCATTTAAAGGAAACTCTTACTAAAAATATTTTTTAGAAACAAAAGGACTTTTCTGCTTTTTCCCCATTCCCTCTCTACCTGTCCAATTTTGACTCATCTTCAAAGTGTAGCTCCATTAATACTTCCTCCAGAAAGTCCTCCCTGAGAGCTTTTCTCCACTCCTCAATAACTATAAAGGCTCCATGTCCTCTACAATTCCATAAACCTTCTTTATACCTCTCATATGGCTGTTTGCATTTTCCAGTGATGTATGTTTTTGTCTCAGCCCTTCTATTAAGCTGTCTTGATCACCTCTGTATCTAACACAAGCCAGTCAATGACATTATTTCTTTCCATGGTAAATAGTTTAGTTCAAATTTTTAGCAGATGAGATTGTCCTAGATTTTGTGAGGCCTGGCCTTGCCATCAACTATTTATATGATATTGGACAAGAAGCGTCCCTTAAAGCCTCAGTTTCCCTTTTCTGCAAAATGAAGGCTTTGGGTTAGATGAGTTTGAAATTGCCACCAGTTCTTGCTTCAGGGAGTCCAGGGTTATTATTTTTCCTATTTTTCATGGGTGTAATATAATTTTGGTTATTAAATATACTTCCTATAGAAGGAATTTATTTCTATATATGAAAAAATAAATTCCAGAAATACATGTCCTCTGGCATATACCTAATGCTACATAATAGAATGAATCATTTTCATCTGTTCTGAAGCATACCCTCGTTATCTGGATGACTTATACCGTAATCCACTTAACTTCAATGTTCCAGAACATATTCAAGAAAAACCAATGAATAGAAAAACAATACTTTCCAATATCCACCTTTCAAAATCAATTATCTCCCAGTAATGAAATGGATATTTCACAATTCATGCACCAAGACATGTGTGCTTCCCTTTCAGAAGTGCCTCAGAGGCAATGGTCAATAGCTTGGTACTCTCTGTTCTGTATACAGACCCCACAAGCAGGCCCAGCCTCCCAGGCTATGGGACCAATCCAAAAACCAAGGACAGTCAGCTTAGGAAGAACTCCAAAACTTATACTGGAGGCTACAAGGCAGGGCCCCAAAAGTCAGGTGAGGGTATGGTAGAAAGGTAAGCTAATTACACACACACACACACACACACACACACACACACATTGACCATTAACTTTGGCTTGGTTACTGTTACATACTAGTGGCTCCCTCAGTCAGCAAATTATTCATTAAGTAATCCAACACCCTGTTTACTGATGGTGCTTCCAGGACTGGGCTCTCTATTCTGATCTACCCAATCACTAAGCAAGGCTTTGGTTAATTAGCTAGAAAAGAACTATCTGTTCCATGGGTTTAAATATGAGAGGAAGCTTCAAGAAATTGGGTGCTTGTAGAATGGAGTGAAGGGTAATCTGGAGCCAGAGACATACTATATATATGAAGAGCAGATCTCAATGCAAGTTCAGAGAAGAACTAATTAATGATCTCACCACATCTGGCAGCTGCCATAACTTAAATCTGCTCTAGGGTGCAAAGTGAAATGTTTTGGTCTACCCACTGTCCTCCAGCATGCAACCCAAAGAAAAAGGCCTAGGTGGTTGGGTGTCCTCATAAGCATTTCTAGACAAGAAGACTGGGACAAGTTACTAAAGTTAGAATCAAATTCTTCCATTTGTGTCTGCATTATTTTCTCTAAGTTTTATATTAGCATCCTTCTCTAAAAAATGCCAAGCTTCCCTCAAATGAACATCAGTTAGAATGGAGAGTGAGATAAATTAGTCCATTGCATCATTCCTCAATCAAAGTCCAGTGGCCTTCTAATCAAACATCAGAAAATTCAGGCTTGACTATCCTAGAGGGTCAGAGACTTAGACCCATGAAGTAGAACAGGGCAAATGGCATGCAGCAAGGTGGGAAAGTAGATGCAAGTCAGTTTGGAGAGAGCCCCGTGAGCCAAGTTAAGAAAATTATATGTCATTCTCTAGGCCAGTGGTTCTCAACCTTGGCTGCACATTAGAATCACCTGGGAATCTTTTTAAAATCCTGGTTTCTGGGCCTCATCCTCCGGAAATTCTGTTTCTTTGTTACTAATGTTGTGGCCCCACCCCATAACAAAGAAACAGAATTTCCGGAGGATGAGGCCCAGAAATCAGGCTCTAGGCAGTGGGGAGCCTTCAAAAGTTATCCTTGGAAAGTAACTCATAAGGTGCACCTGGGGCCAAGGATGAAGAAGAGCAGTCCAGTGTGAAGGCCACTTGCAGCAGGCCAGCCATGAACGTTTTATTAAAGAGTGTCAAGACTGCTTATTCAAATAAACCCCCATCGTCCTTGGAGAATTCTCTGTAAATCCACTTGGGAAGTGACATTGGAGTGTAAAATTGAAATTAGGAAAAGAATTCACCTATTTGGACTGACAACTACACATCTTAGGATTTTTCACCTAAACATACAGGAAATATCAGACCAAGATACTGGCGAATCATTTGCTTTTATAGGATATTAATTACTGGGGAACACAAAACAAGAATGAGATTGCTATAGTAAAATGTTAATAGTGTAACAGTCCACTGGCCTCATTCCCCACTCCGCCATACAGCTCTTAAGGAATTCCAGAGCCTATTATCAGCACGGTTTAAAGGCTAATGAAGAAACAATCTTTTTTGTAAAGCAACAAAGAACAGAGTTTGAAAGCAGATTCAGGAAAACGCAAGAGGAAAAAGTTGGTTCAGTGAAAGGCACACTTTCCTATGAACATGCAGGGTTTTTCTTTTTACTTTTTTTTCTTTTCTTCTTCTTTTTTTAAATACTATAGGTTGCTTCGCAACCTTTAGAGCCCGTGCTTTCTCAATGCCTGTTCTGTGGCCAGCACTTTGTTAAATGCACCATGTGTGGTTAACTGGGGGCAATTTAGTATCAAAAAATTTAAGAAAGATGAAACGCAAAGCAAGAGAGTTCAGGGCAATTTTACTGTATGCTTTCTAGACTTCTGAATGAATGCTGAGGTTACTCTTGAGTGGAACATGATGCACGTGTTTAAATCCTCCTGAGAGAAGTGACTGTAGAGAGTGTTCAAGGCAATTGCTTTATGGAGGAAAAGAGGAGAGAAATCCAAATCCAGACAGCCCTCCCAAAATGTGATGTTCATGGCATTGAAAAATGGGTATTTCATAGGGTGACAAAGTGATGCCAGTTAAGCAAATGGCAGGAAGAGAAAACTTGGAATCCTGCCACTGATGCTTATAAAATCTTGTGGCTTTGAGCAAGTCACTTTATGCTTCAGAACTGATTTTCCCATGTGCAAAAATTAGATAATAATCCCTTCCTTGTCTACAGTGCAGAATGATTGGTAGGCTCCAAAGATACAATGTAGGGAAACGTGCCCTGTTTATGCTAAGGTTTTAATAAATATGAGTATTATATTTTTTATCCCTACTAAACTGTAAGTAGCTTGCATTATATTCAGTTTTTTAAAATTGTGAGCACTGATAGTGTGTCTGACATTTATTTAGTGATTTAATATTTAATTAGCTCCCTGCACTTCACAAGTACAACATTGAATAGGAGAGAAATGATAATGCTTTGTTTATATATTATATCTTAGGCACTTCATAACTGCTTGTTAAATGAGTGAATGGAAGATGCTATTTTCTCTTTAGAACCATTAACCTGGAGATATGAAACTTGGAAGCCCTGCTACCCTCCTCATTACCTCCTCTCATACTCTAACAGCTCTGGCCCCTCTCTTGGTCTTCTTCTACATTCCAAAATGTCCATAATCTTGAATGACGTTGTCATCTGTGAAAATGATCCAACCAGCATCCTGACCTCAGTTTCCTGACCTCCTTATCTCCAGCCCCTCATCTGGAAGTTATCATCACTCACATCTACTCCACCTTTGAAATCAAACTCATGAGGCTTACTACCCGACTTCTTCCATTTCTAGCTTGCTAATTCATTTATTTCCAGTATATCAGTTATTCAACTCTCTCAGTACTTCCAACCAGACACTTCAGTTTTCTTATCCATTGGGTCTTCACTTTCCCCTTCCCCAACTTAGCTCCTCAAATGTTCCATAACTTTATCCAATACTATTCTTAGTCCATGGCATGCAGTGCCCTACTCTGGTTCCATGCATCAGGAAGCTCCAGGC
Source organism: Myotis brandtii (assembly GCF_000412655.1). Classification (NCBI taxonomy): domain Eukaryota; kingdom Metazoa; phylum Chordata; class Mammalia; order Chiroptera; family Vespertilionidae; genus Myotis; species Myotis brandtii. Next base: position 1,029,221 of record NW_005370716.1, read on the forward strand.
TTTGCAGCACCTTTATGATATTTTATGTTTCCCCCTAGTGCCTGGGACCAGCCAGAGACAGCAATTCTTTTTAAGCAGAATGCCCCGAGCCTGAACAAGGGCTCTCATGGGTTTTAATTCTTATTTCTCCTCTCTGACCCTATATCCTCACATGGGGATAACAAGATACCACAAGGAACCCCAGGTATCATACCTATAGATTTTCCCAAGGTCCCATGGCTAGGCTTTGGTTATAAGTGTGAGTCCTAGTGAGAAGATACCTACACTGACTGGCAGCGTAGCATTTCTTTCACTGCATTGGGCAAGATTAAGAAGCTATAATGATGCTGATATGCTGATTTTATGTGATATTCACAATGGACACAGGATGAGTTCAGGGCTCTGGGCTCCTGATGGTCCACTACTGACCCTTGGGTTTGTACCATGTGTGCACATTAAGACCTTGGTGACACATCCTATCTACAACATTCAATGGTGAGGAAAAGTGGTGGAAGGTATCATTTATCCTGTGTACCTCCTCTCTCCCAGCCAACACTGCTGGCACCCAGAGCATCACTACACCCTTTCTGCAGGCTTCATGCCATTTGTCAAGCTGTTTTCTGGGGGTGACCATGCCTATCTCTTCTGAGGGCTTTTGAGACCATTACTCTGCATGACTAACGGAACTTTGCAGTTAATATCATTTCTTACCTTCAATCAATATGGCTACGTGCTCTCCTAGGTTGGTCTTGAGCCTGCCAGAAGATGAACAGACTGTTTTTTACATGAATGGAACAACTCATCTTCACGATTTGCCAATGGGCCCCTTGCCTATTCTCCCTTTTTGTGGCAGTATGTGGAATGCAGGGGTATAGTCAACATAAAAAGAGATCCCATTCTGCCTGGTCAGCATGTCTCAGTGGTGAATGTCAACCTATGAACTAGGAGGTCACGGTTCAATTCCTGATCAGGGCACATGTCAGGGTTGTGGGATCAGTCCCCAGTAGGGGGCATGCAAAAGGCAGCTGATCAATGATTCTCATCATTGATGTTTCTCTCTCCTCTCTCTCTTCTCTCTCTCTCTCTCTCTCTCTCCCTCCCTCCCTCCCTCCTCTTCCTCTCTGAAATCAATAAAAATAGATATATTTTAAAAAAGAGATCCCATTCTAAGAATGCAATGATTACATCCTAGGGAGCACAAAAGAGGACATTGTTGAAAGATGTGCTGTTCTACATTTATGCTATAAAATGCCAAACAGTAACTTTAATATAACCACACTTATCATTTACATCTTCCTACATACTCTGGGAAAGGTTTGCATTTGTAGTCATCATCAACAAATCAGAGTAACAGTGTCTGAGAGTCAATTGGAAGCTGATGTCCCTCTGTGGCCCAATAGATAATGGGAGCATCATGAATAATTGTGTAGCCAGCATTAAGTTACACGCAGAGCCAACGTCTAGATTGTTCCAATATCAGCAGGTTCTGAAGATCCATGGCATGTGAATAATAATAAAAGCAATACTTTCTTTCCTTTCCATGGGAGATATGAAATTATCCATGCGTGCTGTAGTGTCCTAGTGGAGGGAAAGGAGGCCAAACCCACTCAGACCAGCCTTCTGGAGAGATCCCAAGGTTCCCAACTCCTGAGCTAGTAGTTTTCACTATCTCTATGTCATTTCTTTTGGCAACTGCTCTTCTTCTCTATTTACTCTGGCTTTCACTCCCCAATGGTATATTTTATAAAACTTTCTTACTTGTCACTTATTTCCTCTTCCTCCTTCCTCCTTCACACTACCCACATCATATCTTCAATAGATTCTCCTTAACAATGTTATTTGTCTTCTGCACTGTTACTCTCTCTTTCCCTGGAATATTTTCTTCTTAACAAAGAAGCTTGGTATCTTTAGTAGTAGTGATTGGCAAAGTCAGCAAAAAGTCTTAAAGTTGATAGTATATGTAAAGGGGGGTGAGCAGGCTCTATATTCACTATTTGTATTTAGTGTGCCAGTCTGGGAAAAATACTATAGGTCTTTTGGAAGTAGGCTAAGATGCTACTTAATTTTTCTAGTATGCTTTTCCTTCAAAGATACTGAAATCCTCATTTGTACTCATTCAAGAAATCAGTATGTTGGAAATTTAATGCCAAAGATTTGAAAGACTGATTTAAATCCTCTGGAAATACATCTGAGTAAATTTCAGGTTGTGATTTAAATGTGAAAAATAAAACCATAAATATGTAGAACATAAAGGTAAATATTTTTATGCTCTTGTAGTGCAGAAGGCACCTTTTTTTCTAGTATTACTTTAAAGACAGGTACCATAAAGTAAAACATTGACAGATTTCATATAAATCTACAGCTTTTGCACAGCACACGAAACAACAAATTGTGAAAAATTGCAACATGCACAACAAAAAGTTAACAGTCTTAATATTTTAAAACTCTTAAAAATCTGTAAGAAAATATAAACAATTCAACAAAACAACAAGCAAAGATCATGAATGGAAATGTCATCAAAAGTTAATAAACTTTTAAAAGGCTTTTCAATCAAACTACTAATCAGAGAAATGTATTGTCGGTTTGAGTATAGATCAGTGTAAATTTTCTGCAGGCCAATATGGAGAAGTGTGTGAATCAGACAAACATGGGGTGGGCAAAAGTATGCGAAACACTGAATTTATTTTTTATTATTTATTTATGTATGTATGTATGTATGTATGTATGTAATAATTTACTTATTTATTATTGTGTGATTTCTTATTATTATTAACCAACTTTTGCCCACCCCTGTATGTAAAACATCTTGTTTACAAAACACAGCATATCAGAAAAAAAATTGAATGTCTACTAATGGGATTTAGTTAATTAAGCTATTGGTGTACCAAGACAAAGGACTATTATAGATGTGTTAAAAATTATAATGTAAATATTTTATACTGACATTAAATGATGTCCTCAGCATATTATTAAGTGAGAAAATTAGCTTACAAAAACAATATAAATAAAATAACCTTCATTATGAAAAAAGCTTTTTTACATATGTTAAAATCCTCCACCTAGCTCAAATTTTAGTTATAGTATCTCTAGTGTGAGATTATATGTGATTTTCATGCTTCTCTTTATATTTTTGAATTGTCTGAAAATTTTTGATGATAATATTTATCTATTTTATTTAAATAAATAAACTACCTTATAGTGCGGATATTTGTCAGGCACTGTTCTGAAAATTTTACACATATTAACTCATTTTCTCCAAACATAAAAATGTAGTAAAGTATTTACATGTGGTGGGTAAAGTAGAGGGGAAGCATCTCAGAAGTGTGGGGATGCTGGATAATGAGATTCTTACAGAAGAAATCCACCATGTTTTGACTCAAAGCTGTCTCCTTTTAATGAAACAACAAGGTCAGCAGGTCATGGGAGACCCATTCCTTTGCCTTTCTCTGATTCCTTTCAATGATGGGACAACTAATTAGCCATTAAGGATTAGCCAAAGAGGGCTTAAGCAGAGGAGCATGCTGGAGACAGGGGGGTGGACAGGTGGGGGGTGGGCTTTCAGTGTCATAGGCCCAGCGTTGATTCTGGGCTCCACTACTTAGGAGCTGTGTGATTTAGGGAAAATTGCTTCATTTCTCAGAATATCAGTTTCCTCATCTGTAAGCATTTTTATATCATAAGATTATTTCTCTCCTAAATTTGAGCTCTCTCACTTTTCCCTCTTCTTTAAAGAGCTAGGAAGGTTGGCCTCCATCCTTCCCAGAACATCCCAATGTCCTCTGATTTGGGCCACCTGGGCCCCAGAAAGTTTTATATTTGTTTGGTGGCTAAGCTGTGAAGGCAACCTTTGATTATCTGCTGGAGTCTGTAATTACTGATCCTTGGTCTTGGAGTTCTAAATGTTTTACATTTTCAAATGTGTTTGTTGTCCTTCCTGTTAAAATGGTCCTGGAAGCACCATCAGTAAACAGGGTGTTGGATTACTTCATTGATAATCTGCTTGATACATTTATTCTCTGGCCAGATATGCCTCTGAGGATGGATTCCTTCTGCAAATTATCAGCAAACTCCAAAATTTTCTCAGTCCTCTCAATCTCAGCTTCAAAATGTCCAAAAACGTCTCCTCCCAAACTCCCCCACCCCAGTTTTAATCTCTCCCCCTCTCTCCACCTTATTATCTCATACTTTTGAATATAATACCAAAATTTGGAGCATGATTGGCAGGGCTTAGGGCCATGGGTTTGGTCAAGCCCTATCTCAAGACTGTCATATATAAGAGGACTCTTAAAGAGCACTTCCTTCATTATACAGAGGGCAAGACTGAGGTCCAGAAAGAAGCAGGGTCTTAACAAAAGTCTTTTGAGTTAATAGTTGAAACAGGACTGGTTCTAACGACAGCACAGAATAATTTTATCAGTGTCAGCTTAGCCCAACTCTATTTGTTCATTTATTCAACAAATATTTATTGCATGCCTACTTTGATTCCACTACTAGGGATACAGCAGTGTCCAAGATAGACAGGGTTCCTGTTTCCACAGGGCTCATAATATAGTAGGAATGAGACTTGAGTCCCCAGATAGTTACAAGTGGTGGTGCATCATGGTAGGTAGAGACATGGGCTCTAGAGCTGCTCTGGTCCATGTTCTGATCATCCTCTGCCACTTAATAGCTGTGTGAATTGGAGGAATTTCTTTAACTTTTCTGTATCTTAGTTTTATTATCTCAAAAATGGAGATATTAATAGGGTTTTGTAGATAAATATCTTAAAACAATGTCTGCCATACAGTAAATGCTAAAAAGTGTTAGCTATACAGTATCATCACTATGAAACCAAATAGAGAAATTTGCTAAGAAGGAGAAGTCCATTTTAAGTACCCAAAGTGGGTGTTCAGCATCTTAACTAGAACCATCAGAAGGTAGTGGAAAGCCATGGATTAGCAGAAACAAGTTCCATTCAAGCCCCTTCTTAATGGTCTATAGAAATTTGGAAAGGGATCCAGCACTGGCTTCAAATCCCAGGTGACTTGGTCAAATGCTTTCACCTTTCAGGCTGCAGTTGCCATAACTATGGTGGAAGGAAGTACATCTGGGTGACCTCTGTCATTGCTGTCAGCTGAGTGAGGGAGAATTATCACAGCCGTGTTAAAAGACCATGGGAGAAGTCACTAAGCAGATTTACTCTTTAATTTGCTCAGAAGCCATTCTTATTCTTTCTTATTCAATGAGTTCTCTTTTATATAACGTGGTGCTTTTCAAAAGATGCTTATGAAAGACTCTAGTAAGGCATAGTGTTCATGACTTTCAACAATTACGTTTTATAATTTCTTTACCTCTAGACCACCTTTGCAGCTGGTCTCATGAAGACAATTTGGATCAATAAATAACTCCCTTGTTTGAATCATCCTGGCATTGTTTTTCTGTTCAATGAGCATTTTAGAATGCTTATCACACTCTCCCTTGAAATCCAGTTTTGTTCTTATGCAGCTTACCTTGGAGACTAAGAACACCTTGAGAGTAAGAACACAGCTTTTTCCCTGTGAACCCCTCAAAGTGCTTACCACAGAGCCTTGAAAAGACAAAGACCCAGATAACTGTTTATGATAAGTTCTATATGGCAATGATTCTTGAAGTGTGGATGTTGACCACCAGCATTAGAGTCACCTGAGGGAAACTGATTTGAAAATGTAGATCCAAGGCTTCCTCCCTTCCTATATGAATAAGACTCTTGGAAGAGGAGAAGCAGTAGTCTGCATTTTTAACAGGTACTCTAAATAATTTGAATGCATCTTACAGTCTGAAGACCACTGGGCTAGACTTTCTAAGTATTTAGTTGAAGGCTCAGTGGGACAGCAATTCATTTTCTCAATTGTCAGCTAGAGAACTTATCTAAATGAGTTGTAAGGTCCTGTTCAGCACTAATATGTTCTAATTCCAAGAATAAAATTTTGGAAAATCTTTTTGTCTTTCCAACTTCAACAAATTACCTCCATGTACATCTCTGTTGAGTTGAGTTCTTAAAGCAAACTATGGTATTAGATCCCTTCCAAGTGGCTTCACTGAGTTATTTGGGTAATTCTGGATTTGGGAAGAAGTCCAATAAATCATCAGCAAAATTCCACATGCCATCAGGGAATGAATAACTTTTTTTCTTCCTTCCTGGCCCAGGTTTTTGGAAGTGACTCTTTCCTTTTCATATGTGTCCAGAAGAAATGCATTTGGATGGAGCATTGACAGGTCCAGGCCCACTCATTACCACTCCCTCCCTGGGCTTCCTGACCTTACACTGCTTCCTCCTCCCCTCTTTGTCAAGGTAAATGTTCCCACCTGACTCAAGTTCTGATGGTGGTTCTCCCCTGGGCCATGTAGCCTCCCATGGCTTCTCATCAATCAAAAAGTCCAAGGTCCACATTAATGAGCATTACATTGAAGGCTACTAGTGACTTGGCCCTGCTATCCCTATCCCTAATGTGCATTCCCTTTCCACAAGCACCCTATGCTCTACTTCAGTGTTTCTCAAAGTGTGGTTCCCAGGCTACTATCTTCAGTCACTTGAAAGTGTTTCTGCACCATGGAATTCTCACTATCATAGTTCCAAAAATCTGCAAGTCCTAGATACTCCAAAGCTCTCTCTGTTGCTAGACACTACCATGTAGCTGTCCCTAAAGTCCCCATCATCTTTACACAAACTCTGGGAAGTCTTATTTCAGTTATACTTTCCTGACACCTTCTGTGAAGCCAGTGGGTGGTCAATGGAACAGAGCTATCAGAGCTCAATATCCTATTCCAAACAGTCCAATATTCTAATGACAAGCCTGATATTAAAATCTAAAGCACAGACCTTATGGGAGAGCCTAGAGTCAGAAGCCAGGCTGAAACAGGATTGGAAGAGGGACATGTTGTGAAGCAAGTCGCCAGCATTTACAATAAACAGTGCTGGGTTACACTTGAACCACTGTTATTGATTATGAGGTGCATAACTCTGAACAAATCATTCCTCCAACTGAACACCTTTCACTGGCTTCCTTTCATTCTCATCTCCTCTCTCTCCTCTCTCTCTCTCTCTCTCTCTCTCTCTCTCTCTCATATGAACAATTGTCTGACCTCACTGGGCTAATGCAGTTCCCACACATACTAATGTCTTTCAATTCTCCAAATCTTTTCAGTGCTCTATCCCCTGCCTGTTGCTTCCTTTTGTCTGTCTCCTTTTCTGCTCTAAGAACTCTCTTTTGTGAATCTTTCCCTGACTCTCTCTATGGAATGAATGTTCTTTTCTGTGGGCCCATGGAATTCTTCCCCCTCCTCCAATAGGTTTGGTGGAAGGATTTTTCTCTATCTCTCTTCCCTCACAGACACCTTAAAGGCAGCCTGACCCCAGGACCCTGAACTCTGTCAGTATTCTCTGAAGCATTCACTGAGCCCAGAGGGGCCACTCAAGAGACACCTGCTGAAATACAATATATGCATGAAATAAAGCATAGGTGAGATGAGTTGAGATGAGACTAAAGCAGATCAGATTATACCAGACCAGGTAAAATTGTGATCTTTCTGGAAGGTTAGGAGAACAGAAAATAAGGCCCTCAGCCTCCTTCTTAGGTTGGTGTGTGCCACCTCAAAAATGTTATCTCTGCTTATTGCCCTATCTGTGAGAGTGACTCAACCAACATTGTGATCCCTTCCACATCAAGATTGAAATCCCAAGTGGGCCTCAGGTTAGCTTGATAATCTGAAAATATGCATGAAGTCCAGGAATAAATTTTAAAAAGGCTTTACCATAGCTGGAGGAGTTGTCACAATGTTCATATACTTGAGTGCCTACATTTTACTCATAGATTCAGATTCTTTGGACTCTTAGTTTAGACTGGTTCTAAAAAGCTAACAATACTTATTATGGAGTCATTGTTGGCTCCTTACTCTCCCCTCCCCTAAATATAGATTACCCCTAATATTCTTTTCTTGACACTCTTCTTCTCTCTCTCTTTATACTCTTTCTCTTCCTCTTCTTTAAAAAATGAGGTTGAGGTTTGTCATTTTTAAAAAATATGTATTTTTATTGATTTCAGAGAGGAAAGAGAGGAAGAGAATGATAGAAACATCAATGAGGGGAGAGAAACATTGATTGGCTGCCTCCTGCATGCCCCACACTGGGGATCGAGCCCACAACTCAGACTCTCAGCCACTGAGCCACACTGGCCAGGCCATTCATTGCATTTTACTCAGGAAAATCCCTTTGCCTTCTAAGGTAAGTTAATTGAGGTGTGGAAATGTGCTTTATTCCTCCCTGTATCTCTTCAGAGCAGGTATTGGCACCGTTTTGGCTCTGTTGATTCTCTCCTGGCTCCTGGTGAGTCTACCTAAGGAAGCTCCAAGTGTGAAAATGACTCAAAATGAGCTTTTTCTAAACATTCAAAATTATTTTGTATTAGTTTCAGGAGTACAGCACCATAGTTAGACAATCACATACTTTACAAAAGTGTTCCCCCTAATATGTCCAGTACCCACCTGGCACCATACATAGTTATTATAATATTAATGACTACTATTGTACTTTACATACCTGTGTTGTACTTTACATCCCTGTGACTACTTTGTAACCACAAATTTGTACTTCTTAATTCTTTCACATCTTTCACCCAGTCCCTTGACTCCCCACTCTTCTGGCAACTGTCAGTCTGTTCTTATCCATGAGTCAGTTTCAATTTTTTTGTTTGTTTATTTTGTTCTTTATATTCCACATATAAGTGAAATCATATGTTATTTGTCTTTCTCTGACTAAGTTATTTCACTTTCATGCTGTCCTAAATGGTCAGATTTAATTCTTTTTTATGGACAAGTAATATTCCATACATCCAAGGATTGTTACTTAATCATAAAAATGAAATACTTTGTTAACTCTCAGTTTCAACAGGATATTTTATTATGTAGGAAGTTGCTGTTAAGATAGCCAAGACATGGAAACAATCCAAGTGCCCATTAATAAACAAGTGGATAAAAAAGTTGTGATACATATATACAATGGAATATTACTTGGACATAAAAAAGAATGAAACCTTACTATTTGCAACAGCATGGATGAACCTTGATGGTATTATGCTAAGTGAAATAAAGATGTGGAGAAAAGAGAACCCTCATGCACTGTTGGTGGAAATGCAGTTAAGTGTAGCCACTATGGAAAGCAATATGGAGATACCTCAAAACATTAAAAAATTGGGCTGTTTTTCTTCTTCTCCAGGTAGTAATCTCACCTGTGGTTCCAGAACATGCAGCTCAAACCCATGGAAATTAACCCTGAGATGCTAAGTCCTGGCCTGGCTGAAGGTCGCCAACCAGTGGTGCTTTATGGAATTGCTGGGACTGGAGGAGGAGGCTTGGAGCTTGGGAATAGCACCAGCCTGCTTGCTGCTGCTGCTGTTTCCACTCACTGACCAGCTTGAGAACTTCTGGGAGAAACATATTGAAGAACTGAAGGGACAAGAAGTAAGTCCTAAAGTGTACTTTATGAAGCGGACCATTGAGAACTCCTGTGGTACCATCCAACTTATACACACAGTAGCCACTAATTATGACAAACTGGACTTTGTTTTTATGCCAATCATTCTCTATTTTCTTCAGGCCATTCAGGCAGCCCATGACTCTGTGGCGCAGGAATGCCAGTGTCAGGTAGATGACAAAGTGAAATTTCATTCTATTCTGTTTAACAACATTGATGGCCACCTCTATGAACTTGATGGACGGATGCCTTTTCTGGTGAACCATAGTACCAGTGAGAAGAACCATAGCACCAGTGAAGTGAACTTGCTGCTGCAGGATGCCGCCAAGGTCTGCAGAGAATTTACTAAGCATGAGCAAGGGAGAAGTCAGCTTTTCTGCGGTGGCCTTCTGCAAGGCCACTTAGTACCCTGTGGGAAGGGACTAAGCTCTTTCCCCCTCTTCCCTTCACCATCAAAATACATCCCTACCAACATAGTCTTAAAATGCTTTGGTACTCATAGAAAACAGCTGTTCTCCTTTGGTTCTATAGCTATACTCCCCCTTAACCACACCCAAGCACTAGCAGAGCTCAGCTGTCGTTTGAGCAATTTGGTGTTAGCTTCAGATGGCAAAGCATTTCCCCCATTGTATGCATCATACCTCAATAGCTAATGCTTTAAATGGCTACTTTGGTTTGTAAGTTAAGGCCTTGGATGTGGTTTTAATTGTTTGTCATTATAAGGAATAAAACTTTTCTGCTGATAAAAGAAGTTAAACATGTCTTATGATCCAGTTATTCCACTTCTGAAAATATATGCAATGAAACCCAAAACACTAATTCGAAAGAATATATGCACCCTTATTTTTATTCCAGTGTTATATACAACAAGAGGCCTGGTGCACAAAATTCATGCATGGGTGGGGTCCCTAGGCCTGGCTGGTGATTAGGGCCGATCAGGGCCAGGCTGATAAGGGCTGGGCTGGAGAGGAGGTGATGTTCGCCAGTCCAGGTGTGAAAGGAATGGATGCCGGATGCCGCCGTCACCATCATTGGCACCCCACCACTGTGGGGTTCCCCAATCCCCTCCCTGTCTCCTTCTCTTGCTGCTGCACTGCCACCGTGGTGGGCGGGCAGCAGGCCAATTGAGGCCTGCCAGCCAGGGGGAGGGACGGGGCACTGGAGGTTGGCTGCTGGCTCCGAGGAGAGAGCCAGCCCTCGCGCCCCCTGGGAAAGAGGCCGTGTCCACCTCCACCCACCCCCAATTCCCTCTCCCAGCCCGGGTGCTGGGGAGAGGGACTGTGGGAGATTGACTAGTCAGGAGGAGGGACCACAGGAGGTTGGCCAGCTGGGGGAGGTTGGCTGTGGGAGCGCACTAACTACAAGGGGGCAGCTCCTGCATTGAGCCTCTGCCCCCTGGTGGTCAGTGTGCATCACAGTGACCGGTCATTCAGGTTGTTCCGGTCACTTAGGCTTTTATACATATAGATAGCCAAGATTTGGAAGCAGCCCAAGTGCCCATCTGTAACTGAATAACCAATGGACACAGACACAAGGTGGGTAAGGGCATGAGCCAGGGGGGGGGGGCGGGCAAGGGGGGGATAAGGACACATATGTAATACCTTAATCAATAAAGAAAGAAAAAAAATGCTATGGTACATTTTCACAGTGGAATACTATTCAGCTACAAAAAAGAAGGAAATCTTACCCTTTTGCCACAGCATGAATGGACCTGGAGAGTATTATGCTAAGTGAAATAAGCCAGTCAGACAAAGACAAGTACCATATGATTTCACTTATACAGTATGTGGAATCTAATGAACAACATAAAGAAACACAATAGAAACAGACTCATATAAACAAAGGACAGGTTGACAGCTATTAGAGGGGAAGGGAGTTAGGGGCCTGGATGAATAAGATGAAGGCATTAAGCAAAAAACAAACCAACAACAAAAGTCATAGACACAGATAACAGTATGGTGGTTACCAGAGGGAAAGGTGGTGTGGGAGGAGGTAGAAGAGGTATACAGAGATAAATGCTGACAGACAGAAGGAGACTTGACTTGGGGTGGTGAACACACAATATAGTATACAGATGATGTATTATAGAATTGTACACCTGAAACCTATATAATTTTATTAACTGATGTCACCCCAATAAATTCAATAAAAATGATAACAATGTGAAAATATTGTAAATTAGTGAAAATTATAATTTAAGATATCAATTTTGCACGCAGGATGTATCTGCTCTAAAGATATTCTGGATGAAGTTGGTTTCTAAGTCCTTGTGGAAAAGTATCACACTTAATATACCAGAAACCATGGGAGATTTCTTGGGTGAACCAGGAGGCATTCTGAATAGGTCATTTGGGGGCCTGTTTGAGGGGGAAAAAGTCCTTACCAAGTACCTATCAGTGATTCACAGAATGAAGTGATAATATGTAGCACATTTTTCCAGTGTTATTTTAGAACACATTGGTAATAAAGTTGGTAAATCTATTGAATACATAATCTTTTTAAAACTCACGTTATATTTTAAATTTTATTTTTGAGAATTGTTTCTTTTCTATCAGGAATACTTAACTATTTTTATAGTATTAGACAATGGGAAATATAATATCTAATCTAATAAAAGAGAAACATGCAAATTGACAGCACAGGAGCCTTGGTTCCCCCGGCAATAGAGGAAGCCAAGCTTCCCACCTGCTTTGGCCGGCTGTGGCCTCCGCTCAAGGCAACAAAGTTTCAATTATAGAAGATAAATAAACCCCACATACCTGCTTCCAGCCAGCCTCCACTGGGAGCTTGGGTGGCTGGGGACTGTGGCCAGCCTGAAAACAGCCATCAGCCCCTCACCCAGG
>NW_005370716.1:1041603-1041838 GCF_000412655.1 Myotis brandtii
CTAGACTGGCCAGGCACCCCAGCAGGACCCCCCACCCTGAAGTGGGTGTGGCCAGCCTGCAAACAACCCTCAGCCACTCACCCAGGCTGCCCAGGCACCCCAGCAGGATCCCCTCTCCCTGTGGCCAGCCTGAAAATGGCCTTTAGACCCTCACCCAGGCTGGCCAGGCACTCCAGCAGGGACCCCCACACTGAAGGAGGTGTGGCCAGTCTGAAAACGGCCCTCAGCCCCTCAC
>NW_005370716.1:1043936-1051343 GCF_000412655.1 Myotis brandtii
GTGGGGCGGAGGGCCCCCCCCCCCCGAGTGCACAAATTCTTGTGCACTGGGCCTCTAGTAAATATAATAAAATATAGTTCTATAAATACATTTCCCTTCACACACTTCTTATGATAATATCAGATATATCAATCAAATATTAATGGAATTGTTCTTGTGTGAAAAATGAACATTTAACTTTGGGCTTTTTTACATGACTCATGGATATTTGTTGCCAGTGGTTTTTGTTTATTTGTCAATACTCACCTAAGGATATTTTTCTATAATGTTTAAAAATATGTTTTTATTGATTTTACAGCAAGGAAGGGAGAGGGAGAGAGAGATAAAAACATCAATGATGACAGAGAATCATTGATCGGCTGCCTTCTGCAAGCTCCCTACTGGAGATCGAGCTTGCAACCCAGGCATGTGCCCTGACCAGGAATTGAATCACGACCTCCTAGTTCATGGGTTGATGCTCAACCAGTGAGCCACACTGACTGGGCCATTTTTTCTATTGGTGTTTTTTTATGAAAGGGAGGAGGAGAGAGAAAGAAAAAGAGGAACATCAATGTGTGAGAGACACATTGATTGGTTGCCTCCCAAAAGGAGCCCTGACCCGGGGCTGGGATGGAGGCTGCAATCGAGGTACATGCCCTTGATTGGAATCAAACCTGCAACCTTTCAGTCCAAGGGCCAATGCTCTAACCACTGAAAAAACTGGCTAAGGCCAGGAGATCATTCCTATTGCTCAGCATTAACTCAGTGGTAGCCCCAGGAAGCAGTCCCTTTGTTATTTCAGACATTTCTCAAGGAAAACAGATTAGAATCTTCATATATTTTCTCTCACAGCATCCTTAGGCTAGCCCTGAGGTGGATAGGGCAGAAATTGTCCTATTTTTTTTCACATGACCCATCTGAGGTTCAGAGAGATAAAATAATTTGGCCAAGACAAAACAGTAACTGGTGAAAGTCAAATTTGAAACTGGTTCTGATTTCCATTATTTTCCTTGACAGTAGTGCATGCAATCAACCCATTTCCTGATTTGATGTGTTTCATTCTTGGTCTCAGTTACAAAATAGAGCAACAAATAAAATGAAATCAATGGAATTAGAACCTCTGTTAAGATAACTCATGTTGATTACATTTATAAACTGTCCAGATGCCCTCTTCCTACAACTTTTGGTTCAAAATTTAAAATTGGACATTTTCTTTCTAGGCCTTAATCTTAGAGGTGTAGTCATATTTTTTCTGGCTCATAAGACTTTATCAATATCCAGAAAAATTATCAAAGCTCTGTAAATTCTATGGATCTACTTTTAATCTCATGTCACACTGGCAGCTGGCTGAGCCTTGGAGAGCTCTGGAATCCCAGAGCTGATCAGCAGGCCAGACTTGCACAAGTTCTCTGTGTTTCATGGGGGCAGGGTGGGAAACTTAGCCATGTGAGATATAGAAGCCCTGGGAGAGCAGGGCAGCTGTCTTTGTAGCAACTTCAGCCTGTCCAGAGCCTCCAACTCAGCTCCTGTTCCATATCTGAGAAGTATGGCTGGGCAGAGTCATGGAAAACTCCAGAGGAAGATAAAGAGGGGAAGCATTTGCTCCTGGGACACTGGGTGATATGAAAGCGAGAAGGCAGTGCTCATTCCATGAATCATGGACTGCAAGAAATTGTGGTCCCAGTTCTGTGCTGAGTGAGAAGATATTTTCTAGCCATGTAGGCATTGAATAAGTCAGTGCTCTCTCCTTGACAATATCTATACATGGAAAGAAGAATCAATAATTTCTAGTCCCTTGGGGATACTTGCTAAATAATCCATCAAATAGCCAAAAGGGTAATGCAATTTGGTGGGTGTGATGGCGAAGTACAGTTGCCTGAGTCATTTGCATCATGTAATAAAGAGTTGATCAGGACCAAACGACCAAAATAATTGACCGAAGAAGCCTGATTTGTTGTGGTGTGACTTTAACTTTTTCTTAATTGACTTTAGAGAGAGAGTAAGGGAGAGGGAGAGAGACTGAGAAACAGCCATGAGGGAGAAACATCTATTGCAGGGGTCCTCAAACTTTTTAGACAGGGGGCCAGTTCACTGTCCCTCAGACCGTTGGAGGGCCGGACTATAGTTTAAAAAAAACAAACTATGAACAAATTCCTATGCACACTGCACATATCTTATTTTGAAGTAAAAAAACAAAACAGGAACAAATACAATATTTGTATTTGCATGTGGCCCGCGGGCCGTAGTTTGAGGACCCCTGATCTATTGGCTGCCTCCTCCACGTCCCCTACTGGGGATCAAGCCCGCAACCTGGGCATGTGCCTTGACTGGGAATTGAACCAGCGACCTCTTGGTGCACAAGACAATGCTCAACCAACTGAACCACACCAGCCAGGCTGTGGTGTGACTTTAGGGGTAGAATCAGGAACAAGGTTCCAGAAATATGAGGAAGGCATATTCTAACACAACCCCAGAAAGACTTTCTTATTAATAGGGCTAAAGATGGTACAGATTGACTTCATGAGAGAAGAGGAACCTACCATGTCTTGGGTAGTGCTCATAGAGGGTGAACCCCTCTGGCAAGAACTATTCATAAGAGATTCCTATTTCAGGTGGGAGGCTGAGCTATGTTCCATTTCCTCAAGTGCCCTAAAGTTACTATGATTATTAAGCCATACAAGCTTATCCTATATCCCAGTGATGGCCCAATAAAAGACCATTATGAGGGTTCCAAGATATGAACTTGTCCTACAAATACAAATGTGTTCTCTGTAAATAAGGTCCGAGTTTTTCCTTGACAAGAATAAAGTATTTAAAGTATTGTACATTTTTTGAGGTAAGGGACCATATCTGAATCATTTACTTTGTGTAATATAGTCTACTGGACACTTAAAGGTGATACAAAGGTGAGCAAAGTACAGCCTCCACCCAAAAGTCACTATGGCCTATGGAGGGAGGTAGTTAGCACACCCTATAAAATGTTTATAAATAGCACAATTCAAAGGCCAACTGTGAAAAGTGCCACAGGAGAACTTTATAAAGTTCTGGGAGCATAGAAAATGGAGGCTACTTCCAACAAGAAGGACCTGGGAAGGCATCCTGTGACCTCAATGGATGGGAGGAATTTTGAAAAATGAGGGGGGAGAGCTTTAAAGGAATAGAGAGCAGTATTAGCAAAGGTTTTAAGGCAGGAAACCAAGGCACAGTAATGCTAAGTTGGAACCAGGCAGCCTGGATTTGAATCCCAGCTTGATCACCTAGTAGCAAAAATTTTTTAACAAGCTTCTTATCCTCTATGTGTCACAGCATGTCACCTGTAAAATTGGGCTAATAGTATCCTATCTAATAAAGAAGGAATATGCTAATTAACCCTCACACTGTCACAAAAGATGGTGGTGCCCACAGCCAATAGGAGGGAATATGCTAATTGACTGCCATGCCCTCAAAGATGATGGCGCCCACAGCCACAAGATGGGGATGGCCATGGGGAGGGGTCACAGGAGGTTGGCTGGCTGGCCCCACCCTCCAACAGGCTGGTTTGCTGGCTGCAGTAGGCAATATAGTGACTAGTCATTCTGGTCATTATGGCATTCCGGTCGCTGGATTTTTATATATATAGATATGCATAGCTCACAGACACAGACAATAGTGTGGTGAAGCCCTGGGCGGGGGGGTGAAGGGGCTGTGGGAGGTAGGGTGGAAGGGGTCAGTGGGAATAAAGGGGGGACATCTGTAATACTTTCAACAATAAAAATACTTTTTAAAAAATGTGTGTTTTTGCTCTTATGCATTCTGAGTTTACAAATATGCTGTTTTTTTTTTAAATTGCTCACAGCTTAATGAGGCAGACAATAAAAATTGGAGCCTTTTTCCTAATTAAAAGTGTTGGAAAAATATGTTATCCCCAATTTCCCAATTTACTAATAAATAGGCTATGCACCAAGAGCATATTTGTAAAGTTCAAGTTTGGAACTGTGAAGGCTTTTGTCCATGGAAGCACTGTGTTCAATCACCACTGCATGAGTCCATCAAAAGCTATGTAAACCACAATGTAGCAAATAAATGTCCAGGCCTAAGGGGAGTTCTAGAATAGAAACAGGAAATTCCTCTCATGGAGTGGAAGGAAAAGGAGATTTCTACCCAAAGATGGTAATGGGACAAGACACTTCAATTCAACTACTGTTTCCTAAGGAGTCCACTGTGCCTGGAACTGTGTTGGCACTAGAGAGGGATTTCAGAGATGAACTTGTCTGGTATTGTCTTTATGCTATAATCGACTAGGTCATCTCCCTCCTTTCCCTTTCCTAGTATTCCTAGCTGTACTAAGTCTTTCACTTCTTCAGGCTTGCTCCCAACTCTTTATAGTTAAAAAACAAACAGGGGGCAGTTAAAGTGCAAGTCAGTGTT
The DNA here is from genome assembly GCF_000412655.1 of Myotis brandtii. NCBI lineage: Eukaryota > Metazoa > Chordata > Mammalia > Chiroptera > Vespertilionidae > Myotis > Myotis brandtii. The sequence goes on from NW_005370716.1 coordinate 1,048,323, forward strand.
AGGAGGCAAGTAATCAAATTGAACAAATTCATCTTGAAAGTGGAGCTAATAAGTAGGCAGCTCAACTCAATCTTTCATCTGCTACCTAAATGTTCCTCTTACTCTGTTGTCCTGCCAAGCCTACATGCTCTGCAAGAACATCAAGTCATTTCCACTAAAATTTTCATGCTAGCTGAATGGGACTCTAGCTAGGGAACAGGGACAAAGCTGTGGTGAGAAGACATGAAGACAGCTATTTGTAAGTCAGGGACTCAATTTATCCTGATTCATCATTGTATCCTCATCTTTTCTCTTGCAAATATAAATGAGTGAGGGGGAAAAATAGTCTGAAATTCACATACATAAAAAGTCCCTATGGAGATATGAAACGTGCCTGGCCTTGATCTCATTCATCCAACATAGGCTGCTAGGCTTAGCAATTGACCCAACATCATTCAAGATCTGGAAAAGTGGAATTGGTGACAAGCTTATAACCCCAGGTCTGTGACATGTTGCTCCCCACTCCTCCTCTCAATGGTCTCAGAGGAAAAAAGTCTTCCAGAGGTGATGAAAAGTTTGACATGACCAAGAAAACTTCTGTTGAAATGAATTTATTATAACGAAAGTGCTGAAATTAAAAGCTAGTCTCCAGGGTATCTGATTTCAATATAAGCAAGTCTCTGGTTATTGTCATATATCAACACCATGTAATAGAGAGAAGGAGAAAGAAAGATTGTTTTGCAAAAGCTAATGCAGACAAGCAGCAAATTCCCTTTTAGCTAAATTTATGAAAAACCTCTCAAGAGAACAAATCAGAATTGATCATGGAACAATTGATAAATGATGACTAAGTGTGGCTCAACATTGATTTGTCTCGTGTAGCAACAGACTAGTTGTTCCAAAGAATTACAAATAACTCCCAAAGCCACCCACTTCAGCAATATGTGAGCGCAACCCTAACCTCAATTTTTTGTTTTGTTTAACTTCTACAATGGATTTTTTTCTGGAGAAATTTTTGTTCTTAGAATAGGGGGAAGGTGCTACATAGTGAATGGTCAATGTGCTTCCAAATTTAACTGGTAACTTTTAAAAAGGAATTTTATGTTGACTTTTAAAATGCAGAAAATTAATTAATGAAGGCAAATGAATCCTCAAATTCATTAGGTTAAATCATTTTTTGTTTTCCAGTTTGCTAAGATAGAATCTAATGAATAGAAATAAATAAGATGATATCAGTTCCTACTTTCTCTACTAAGTTAGTGCCCATCTAAAACCCAGGTCAAGTATCACCTCTTCTGTAAAGCTTTTTTTTCATCCATGGATCATAGTCTGGTCCTTCTCTCTTTTGTATTCCCATAGGCACTTTTGTTCATACATAGTTTTTGCTGCTTACCTATTTGCACTCTAAGGATTTATTTGTACCTCTGTCCCCTCCATAGCACCTGGCACCACACCCTACACAGTGAGCATGCAGTAAGTGTTCGTTGAATGCTGAATGAGTGAGGCAGACTTTTGGAATGTTAGGTTTGTCCTCTAGATTTGAAGGTACAATATATCACAAGATAACTTCAGCAATGAGGAGGAAGGGATTATCTTAGTACCCTAGTGTCACTTCAGTATTTTTATTTATGAAATAGAATTCTTTGCCAAGTTTTGTTTTTCTGTAACTCTGTCTTTTTCTCCCTCTCTGTCCTGTGAGAGAAGTTTCCAGTGATAACTCCACTTAAAATTCAGAGCTGTCAGTGTTTGCCTACTGCCCTCTGCTTTGCCAAAGACTGCATCTGGGAAAGGCAAGGCCAAAACCATTTTTATCCCAGACTGTCTTCACTCCACTCTGTGATCATCATCTGTATTGAAAGAAGAAAGCAAAGGCTTTCCTGTGATTATTATCTTACCCATGTCCCTTGCCCTTTCTGGGCCTCAGTTTCCTCATCTGTTACACAAGGCCTCACTAGATGATTTCAAAGGTCCTTCTCAGGGATAATGCCCTCTGAAGATAACCAACATTTCCTGTTGGTTTATAGATGTTATATAATGTTTTTACAATATGTCATCTCCCTTTATGAAATAATATCTGTGAGATACATGTTATCATCCCTATTTTTTCAATTTAATTAAGGTCAAGGTGGGTGGATGAATGACTAGACCAGTTCTGCAACTCCTATGAACTCAAATCCCTAGCTTTATCCTGTTGTTATAAGGTCTTTCATGTAGACAAAGCTTGGCAAAGCACCCCTCTGTGGTATGCACTTAAAATAGTGATATGTCCATTGCCACACATGCTATTAGGACTGCCACAGTGGAGAGCAGGGCAAATAGCAGAATAAAGAGTCCAGATGAATTAATGGGAGAATGCACCTAGTCACTGGGTGGTCTTTAGGAGGAGGTAGCACTGCATCTCATTCTCTCAGAACTCCAGGGTCAATGAAAAGAAAGACAAATCATGGAATAAACTTTAACACTAATATCCTCAGTTCAGCTCATAGAGGCAGAAACTATTTTTTACAGAATTGGGTTCAATCAGTATGACTTCTGAAGACATCTTGATTTCATAGATTTTATTAATGCCACCTATCCTCAAAGTGGATCACTCTGAACTTAACCAATACCATCTTTGAGAAAGCAACCAGGTTATATATTCCATTGGCTACTACAAATGTTTTATTTGGAAGAGCTCTTAAGGATCATTTAGTCTAACACCCTTCCTTATTTTACACACATGGAAACTGGGGTACAGAAAGGTGAAATAACTTGCCCAAGGTCTCATGGAAAGTTAGCAGAGGAGAACATAGGAGAACATAGGTCTCCCAACTCCCACTCCTAATTTCTGTCATTGTACCTTGTACAATAGAGAACAATAAAAAGAAAGATGCATCTATGTTCCTGTTAGAAGCACAAAAAGGTGCTAAAACCAAAATGACTCAAATTATAGCTATTAATCAGTTAAAATAATACAAAATACCACTACTAACCACCCCTATGATCCCCTCTTCCCTACCTCCATCCCACTACACCCACACATATATATACCATGCTTACAAT